>NW_028161078.1:0-191302 GCF_964263955.1 Coregonus lavaretus
AACCCCACCATAACCAAGTCAATGAGGGAGTGCTGTGCTGTAATGTGTCTGTAGTAGTTACATGGTTCGACCGACAGACAGACACTGAAGGTCTCTGTTTGGTTTATTTTATGTTAGAGAAAAAACTCACTTAGCCTTGCCCTCTCTGTGTATGTACAAATGTGTGTGTGTGTTTGTGTGTGTGTAAACTGTATGTGTGTGTATCGTATTGTATCTAGGTGCAGGCGTGTATGCTCACTTGTATGCCTGTTCATCCATGTTGGCCTCATAGAGAGAAAATGAGAAATGAGAGGAGCAGAGATGTTGTTGTGTTCTCTCTTTTTCTCTCTGTCTTGTATTCATCCGTAAGTGCACTGGAGTGTGTTGTGTTGTGTGTCTAGCAGCATCACCTTCATATAGAGAGGAAAACAAAGGTGCTGGGCCCATTCTGCAGGGCCTGATTGTAGTCATTATGATGCAGACTTTTCCTTGCATGACAGGGCCTCCTCCCCTCCAGGGAGCTCAGCTCGTAAAGCACCACTGCTGCGCCGCTCTTCTGTTTTTAATAACAATTATCTAAAATCGCTGCAATTAGCCTAAAGCTATAAGGAGATGGAGAGCTGGAGGAGAAGAGGCACTGAGGAAGGAAGGGAGGGAGGGAGAGAGAGGATGAGAGAGAGACAGCGAGTGATAAGAGGGAGGCAGAGAGAGAGAAAGAGAAAGAGAAGGAGGGTGGGTGGGTGAGAGGAGGCTCAGATTCAGTGAACCTCAGAATGTCAGATCGTCTTTCACATGGAAAATTCAAGAGGACCTTTGTGTTCATCAATTATTAGCGATGAAAGTTAAAGAGGTCCATTGTGTTTTTTTAATCAGAGTTATATGGGGAATCTTTTGAACTCATTCCCAGCCTGGCCCCAGGCTAGAAGCTGAAGTAACCTCCATGGTCCACCCCTCTCCGCCTCCTCTCCTTCTCTGTGGTGTGCAGCAGCGCAACACAATTCTATTCCAGCAGAAGCCCATGTAGGCAAGTAAGGCATTTAAACTGCAGGACTGGCATCAGCTCTATGCCATGGAGAATGCTGCTGTAGACAGTTGTCTTAACCATTTTTAGAACCATTGTGATGCCATTTAAATGCTGATGTGAACTAAGATGGCTAAATAACAGGTTAAATGAATCCCTATAAATGCAGTATTTATCTATATGGTTTTATCTTTCGGGTTTTTCCTTCTGGTGTGGAAGCAGTAAACTGAATGTGAGTCGTGGAGATGGGGCCAGTTTAAGGCCCTGTGCTGCAGACTGCAGTATGTCCTTGAAAGAGACAGACTGTGACTGTGCCAGGTGCTACAGTCTGGTCTCTGCTGCCATGTGGCACTGCAATGCCAATCTGGGCACTGTGTACAGTAGTGCATTTTGGAGGGGGGGGGGGGGGGGTGGGGGGTAGACAGTGTTTAGATCACAATATGTGGAATACATTTTAAAGTAGGCATACAAATAGACAGACAGACAGACCAATGCACACACACTATTTTTCACCCACAGGCAGAAGCAAGGAGCAACCCAGCAGACCTTGATTCTATACAAACATGATGTGCTTTTTGTACTGCCTTTTGCCCTTCAAGGTCACTTTACTGCCCTCTCCTTTAATGCCTCTAGCTCTGCCCTCTCTGCTGGAGGAGTCCTTATGAAAAACACACTTTACTTAGCGCACACACAAAGCCTATGGGACTGTGTGTGTGTGTGTGCGTATGTGTGTGTGTGTGTGTGTTTGCGTGGGTGTAAACTATGTAGGCCTACCCTACAGAACAGCATATATAGAAGCATGACCTCAGTTCACCTGCTGACCTTTGCGTTTGTCAGCTAGTTCAGAGCAAAAGAGCAAGTAGACACATTACAGCACAGGGCTATATAATAATATCAGCCTGTTCACTGTGGTAGATTATATCTCCTCATTCACACAATGGAGCTGAGTCATCAGGTTAGGCACAGTCACTTACCATTGGAATGTCATTGTACCATATCAGTATGTCATAAGAGCATGTCTTATGTTGCTATGGCCCCTGGCGTTTGGTTGCTTTCTCTTTTATTTGAATTAAAGGTTGTGCAATGTCTTCTGCTTTTAATAGTATACTAACAATGCTATTATACTTTTGATTTGATTTTGTATATTTTGCGTGATATTATAATTCCACTAAGCACACCAATAAATGAAAGGCCATGCAGGTTGTGATTAAAGAAAGGCTTGTCAGAGAATAGTTTATTACTTCCCATTTCCTCTATCCTCTATCGTCTATCCTCTATCCTTTATTGCGGTTATAGTCATTTCGTGGCTCGCAGCAATAATTTGAACTAATGTGTTGTTTTTCTGTCAGCAGAATGTGCCGCTTACTTCATAGAACCGTGGTTACGTGAGTAACCTTATTAGCGGCTGAGACAAACAGAGCAGTAATAGCGTTTCTAGCGCTTCTGGCACATCTTAGATTTTGAACATCACAGCTTTAGATTTTGAACCCCCTTCCCTGAAACCCCACACTCTCAGGAACACGTACAGTGAGGGAAAAAAATATTTGATCCCCTGCTGATTTTGTACGTTTGCCCACTGACAAAGATATGATCAGTCTATAATTTTAATGGTAGGTTTATTTGAACAGTGAGAGACAGAATAACAACAACAAAAATCCAGAAAAACGCATGTAAATTTTTTTATAAATTGATTAGCATTTTAATGAGGGAAATAAGTATTTGACCCCTCTGCAAAACATGACTTAGTACTTGGTGGCAAAAACCTTGTTGGCAATCACAGAGGTCAGACGTTTCTTGTAGTTGGCCACCAGGTTTGCACACATCTCAGGAGGGATTTTGTCCCACTTCTCTTTGCAGATCTTCTCCAAGTCATTAAGGTTTCGAGGCTGACGTTTAGCAACTCGAACCTTCAGCTCCCTCCACAGATTTTCTATGGGATTAAGGTCTGGAGACTGGCTAGGCCACTCCAGGACCTTAATGTGCTTCTTCTTGAGCCACTCCTTTGTTGCCTTGGCCGTGTGTTTTGGGTCATTGTCATGCTGGAATACCCATCCACGGCTCATTTTCAATGCCCTGGCTGAGGGAAGGAGGTTCTCACCCAAGATTTGACGGTACATGGCCCCATCCATCGTCCCTTTGATGCAGTGAAGTTGTCCTGTCCCCTTAGCAGAAAAACACTCCCCAAAGCATAATGTTTCCACCTCCATGTTTGACGGTGGGGATGGTGTTCTTGGGGTCATAGGCAGCATTCCTCCTCCTCCAAACACGGTGAGTTGAGTTGATGCCAAAGAGCTTGATTTTGGTCTCATCTGACCACAACACTTTCACCCAGTTCTCCTCTGAATCATTCAGATGTTCATTGGCAAACTTCAGACGGGCATGTATATGTACTTTCTTGAGCAGGGGGACCTTGCGGGCGCTGCAGGATTTCAGTCCTTCACGGCGTAGTGTGTTACCAATTGTTTTCTTGGTGACTATGGTCCCAGCTGCCTTGAGATCATTGACAAGATCCTCCCGTGTAGTTCTGGGCTGATTCCTCACCGTTCTCATGATCATTGCAACTCCACGAGGTGAGATCTTGCATGGAGCCCCAGGCCGAGGGAGATTGACAGTTCTTTTGTGTTTCTTCCATTTGCGAATAATCGCACCAACTGTTGTCACCTTCTCACCAAGCTGCTTGCCGATGGTCTTGTAGCCCATTCCAGCCTTGTGTAGGTCTACAATCTTGTCCCTGACATCCTTGGAGAGCTCTTTGGTCTTGGCCATGGTGGAGAGTTTGGATTCTGATTGATTGATTGCTTCTGTGGACAGGTGTCTTTTATACAGGTAACAAGCTGAGATTAGGAGCACTCCCTTTAAGAGTGTGCTCCTAATCTCAGCTCGTTACCTGTATAAAAGACACCTGGGAGCCAGAAATCTTTCTGATTGAGAGGGGGTCAAATACTTATTTCCCTCATTAAAATGCAAATAAATTTATAAAATTTTTTACATGTGTTTTTCTGGATTTTTTTGTTGTTATTCTGTCTCTCACTGTTTAAATAATTAAAATTAAATTAAAATTATAGACTGATCGTTTCTTTGTCAGTGGGCAAACATACAAAATCAGCAGGGGATCAAATACTTTTTTCCCTCACTGTATGTGTATTCTATTTCCACCTACAAAGCTGTGCAGGCCTTGTTAGAAGGGAGAGTGATGAATCTGCACAGAATAACTGAGAGAAATGAATTGATTCTCCACAATCAATCATATAGGATTGTTTGATGATCACCCCTGATGATTTCCTGAACATTCCAATACCTTTCTGATGCATTTCAACATTCATCAAATTATTTTAAGCATTTGTTTCTTATAACCCCAAGTCTCCTAAAATAGAGAATCAGAGAATGATATAGCTTGATTCTCTATGTTAATAGTATCTTTAATATCATGTATAAATCTATGTAATATCATGTACAATTTAGCTTTGTGAGCCCCCAACCCCCATTCTCTGGTGGCTATGACGGCTCGCCCAGTGATTTTGTTTTACAAAAGTGTCTCCCTCTGAAATATTAGTGACTACCATCTACAGTGGGGAGAACAAGTATTTGATACACTGCCGATTTTGCAGGTTTTCCCACTCACAAAGCATGTAGAGGTCTGTAATTTTTATCATAGGTACACTTCAACTGTGAGAGACGGAATCTAAAACAAAAATCCAGAAAATCACATTGTATGATTTTTAAGTAATTAATTTGCATTTTATTGCATGACATAAGTATTTGATACATCAGAAAAGCAGAACTTAATATTTGGTACAGAAACCTTTGTTTGCAATTACAGAGATCATACGTTTCCTGTAGGTCTTGACCAGGTTTGCACACACTGCAGCAGGGATTTTGGCCCACTCCTCCATACAGACCTTCTCTAGATCCTTCAGGTTTCGGGGCTGTCGCTGGGCAATACGGACTTTCAGCTCCCTCCACAGATGTTCTATTGGGTTCAGGTCTGGAGACTGGCTAGGCCACTCCAGGACCTTGAGATGCTTCTTACGGAGCCACTCCTTAGTTGCCCTGGCTGTGTGTTTTGGGTCGTTGTCATGCTGGAAGACCCAGCCACGACCCATCTTCAATGCTCTTACTGAGGGAAGGAGGTTGTTGGCCAAGATCTCGTGATACATGGCCCCATCCATCCTCCCCTCAATACGGTGCAGTCGTCCTGTCCCCTTTGCAGAAAAGCATCCCCAAAGAATGATGTTTCCACCTCTATGCTTCACGGTTGGGATGGTGTTCTTGGGGTTGTACTCATCCTTCTTCTTCCTCCAAACACGGCGAGTGGAGTTTAGACCAAAAAGCTCTATTTTTGTCTCATCAGACCACATGACCTTCTCCCATTCCTCCTCTGGATCATCCAGATGGTCATTGGCAAACTTCAGACGGGCCTGGACATGCGCTGGCTTGAGCAGGGGGACCTTGCGTGCGCTGCAGGATTGTAATCCATGACGGCGTAGTGTGTTACTAATGGTTTTCTTTGAGACTGTGGTCCCAGCTCTCTTCAGGTCATTGACCAGGTCCTGCCGTGTAGTTCTGGGCTGATCCCTCATCTTCCTCATGATCATTGATGCCCCACGAGGTGAGATCTTGCATGGAGCCCCAGACCGAGGGTGATTGACCGTCATCTTGAACTTCTTCCATTTTCTAATAATTGCGCCAACAGTTGTTGCCTTCTCACCAAGCTGCTTGCCTATTGTCCTGTAGCCCATCCCAGCCTTGTGCAGGTCTACAATTTTATCCCAGATGTCCTTACACAGCTCTCTGGTCTTGGCCATTGTGGAGAGGTTGGAGTCTGTTTGATTGAGTGTGTGGACAGGTGTCTTTTATACGGGTAATGAGTTCAAACAGGTGCAGTTAATACAGGTAATGAGTGGAGAACAGGAGGGCTTCTTAAAGAAAAACTAACAGGTTTGTGAGAGCCGGAATTCTTACTGGTTGGTAGGTGATCAAATACTTATGTCATGCAATAAAATGCTAATTAATTACTTAAAAATCATACAATGTGATTTTCTGGATTGAAGTGTACCTATGATAAAAATTACAGACCTCTACATGCTTTGTAAGTAGGAAAACCTGCAAAATCGGCAGTGTATCAAATACTTGTTCTCCCCACTGTATTGTCTATTCCTTTCCTTGTTTCCCCTCTACAGCTCTGGAAAAAATTAAGAGACCACTGCAAAATTATCAGTTTCTCTGGTTTTACTATTTATGGGTGTGTGTTTGGGTAAAATTAACATTTTGTTTTTATTCTATAAACTACTGACAACATTTCTCCCAAATTCCAAATAAAAATATTGTCATTTACAGCATTTATTTGCAGAAAATGACAACTGGTCAAAATAACAAAAAATATGCAGTGTTGTCAGACCTCGAATAATGCAAAGAAAATAAGTTCATGTTCATTTTTAAACAACACAATACTAATGTTATAACTTAGGAAGAGTTCAGAAATCAATATTTGGTGGAATAACCCTGATTTTCAATCACAGCTTTCATACGTCTTGGCATGCTCTCCACCAGTCTTTCACATTGATGTTGGGTGACTTTATGCCACTCCTGGCGCAAAAATTCAAGCAGCTCGGCTTTATTTGATGGCTTGTGACCATCCATCTTCCTCTTGATCACATTCCAGAAGTTTTCAATGGGGTTCAGTTCTGGAGATTGGGCTGGCCATGACAGGGTCTTGATCTGGTGGTCCTCCATCCACACCTTGATTGACCTGGCTGTGTGGCATGGCGCATTGTCCTGCTGGAAAAACCAATCCTCAGAGTTGGGGAACAATGTCAGAGCAAAAGGAAGAAAGTTTTCTTCCAGGACAACCTTGTACGTGGCTTGATTCATGCGTCCTTCACAAAGACAAATCTGCCCGATTCCAGCCTTGCTGAAGCACCCCGAGATCATCACTGATCCTCCACCAAATTTCACAGTGGGTGCGAGACACTTTGGCTTGTAGGCCTATCCAGGTCTCCGTCTAACCATTAGACCACCAGGTGTTGGGCGAAGCTGAAAATTGGACTTTTCAGAGAAAATGACCTTACTCCAGTCCTCTACGGTCCAATCCTTATGGTCTTTTGCAAACCTCAGCCTGGCTCTTCTTGGCTTCTCATTGATGAAGGGCTTTTTTCTAGCTTTGCACGACTTCAGCCCTGCCCCTAGGAGCCTTTTTCGAACTCGCCGTGCACTTCACCCCAGCTGCCGTTTGCCATTCTTTTTGTAGGTCACTTGATATCATCCTACGGTTGTTGAGTGACATTCGAATGAGTTGGTGGTCATCCCGGTCAGTAGAGAGTCATTTTTGCCCTCTGCCAGTCTGTAGCTTTGTTGTCCCCAATGTCTGTTGCTTGACCTTGTTCTTATGAACCGCCGACTTTGAAATTTTAAGGACGGAAGCAACCTGACGCTCACTGTATCCCTCTGCCAGTAAAGCCAGAATTGAACCCTTCTTTTCCTCACTCAAAACTACTTTCCTTTTCAACTCTTTTGGCATGGTCCATAGTTATTTTTTGATTAATATTACTTTTGAGGTACTATTAGCACTGTTTTTGCCATCCAGCTGGGCCTATTGCAAGAGGATAGTGATGACCACAGCAGTGGTTTTTATACTTTTCCTCGTTAAATAAGATTTGGTTCAGGTGATCACCTAATCAGTACCTAATTCAGTAGAATGAGGTGTGCCTGTGTTGGAATTCAACAGACACTGGAATGGAATGGCTGTCATACATGTAGAGATGCTGATTTAAGAAAAATGTACAGTGGTCTCTTAATTTTTTCCAGAGCTGTATTCTGCTTTTCTCCATCTCTCCATATCTTATTTTCCTCAGCCTCTTCTGATGTGTTGTCATGTAGCACCACCTGCAGGTCATCAGTAAGGTAACATGTCTGCTGCTGGTTGGTGCAGCTCTCTTCTGAGAGAGGAGAGTTTAACTGAAGCAGCTGTCCCTCCGCGGGCTCTGTGGGGTAGGAAATGAGCTCTGGCATAGAGAAACTACCCAGCTAGAAACTAGTGTACTTGTGGGCTTATTGTACATTCTTCTGGGACAGAGGGGAGAGGCAGTGTGCTGCTTACATGAGAGAGAACTGAGCTCGCTCTCATTCTGTGTCTGTCTCTCTGCTCAGCAAGGGAGTGCTAAATTATTTACCTGTGTGCTTAACATTTTGCTCAAGGGAATTTTTACATTAGCTGTTGTGCTTGGATTGACATCACACAATCGGCCCTGTAAAAAATACACTGTTGTATACTCTCATGACAGTGTACATTTAACTATATAGGCTAGCACACACTGGGAAAGGGTAATAAAGAAAACGGATGCAAAGGAAAACTGCATAGTTTTAAAATCTCTGAAGTATTTATTTTAAAAACCTCTAGATACAGTTGCTTGTTTTAGCCTTGTACTATTGCTCACACATGCTCTCCAGGGGTGAGAGAGAGACTGCAGAAAATAAAGCATTCTCTCTCTCTACCCAAACCCCCTAACACTCTGACACTTTTAAGTTTACACCAAGCCTTGCCTGTTTTTCTGCTTTAGGGATTTTTCTGTGGCTTTTGGGTTGAAAATAAACCTTGTATAGTTTCTAATTTGCATTCAGCACACTTCTCAATAATTCATAAAACAACTGCTTGGTGTTGAACTATGGTGTGTGTGTGTGTGCGAGTGTGAATAAAATAATGAATTAAGTTGTTTAATAAGAATGCTGTGAGCAGTTCCTCAAAGCTACACAACATTGAGCATGTGCATTTTGCAGTGCTAGTATATTGTGTGGAGTCCACTAACAATGTATTCCAGCCTTGAGTGGTGTCTACTTAGTAAACAGCAACCTACATGAGAGTGTCTTGTACACAACAATCTCCATCTAACATTAACAATCATCCACTGTTCTTGTCTTGGAAATCATTGGTATGTCTCTTAAAGATTCCAAAGATATTTTATGACTTTGATGAGTTTGATGTTGTGACTAGCGTGATCAAGGGTCTTAACCTCTTCGGTTCATGTTGGACTTTATAATTGCAAACTGCTGTTCGATCTGTGGTAGATAACTTTGATGTAGCCTACAGTACTTCATTATCCCATAGAGCTCCATGAAACAACATTCCTTCTGTAGTCGTAAAGTATATGATTAGCCTGAGCACCATAAGACATTAAATCTTATCTTAGTTATCAGTGTAAATCCTTACTGCTTGTGGATTAGTACTGATTAGATAATAGTGAGGTCGCCCGCAGTTTCACGCACACACACACAAGCACGCACGTACACACGCACACACACACCACATTCTTAGCCCCCATTCCCAAACTGCTTGTCATCTCCTCCTGCTGATCCATCCACCACAGTCCCAACTTGATCTAATCAGCCAGTGTGGCGGACAAGGTTTTGAGATGCAGGTTATCAGTGTTTTTACTGCTCATTAGCGACAACAGCCTTTAATTACCAGAGGATTGCCTCTTTGGCTTAGTTTTTATGGCTGTGCAATTTATTTGAGCAGAGAAATATGTGGATTGGCCAGCAATAACAAGGCTGCACTGGTAAGCCTGTGATCCCTGGCTCAGCCAGTGGTTATGTAAGACTCATCCTGGAGACTAGGAAGCTATGGGGCCTGGGGTTCACAGCCATCTGACTTCTGGGGACTGGGGTTCACAGACATCTGACTTCTGGGGACTGGGGTTCACAGCCATCTGACTTCTGGGGACTGGGGTTCACAGACATCTGACTTCTGGGGTCTGGGGTTCACAGACGTCTAACTTCTGGGGTCTGGGGTTCACAGACATCTGACTTCTGGGGTCTGGGGTTCACAGACGTCTAACTTCTGGGGTCTGGGGTTCACAGACGTCTAACTTCTGGGGTCTGGGGTTCACAGACGTCTGAATTCTAACACAACATGAGTCACAGAGAAATCAGGGAGATAAAGTGGCCATTAAAACCCCACAGTACTCTCCTCCACCATCACCTTTCGCTGATTAGGTACAAAGTCCAAGTGTCGTGGTGATTGTTTCTTATGCTACTGAATGAGTCCATTTAAAATGATTATGACACCTTTTCTGTTCTTGAAAAAAAAATGCCTTCAGTAATAGTAATAATAATAATAATGCCATAAACCCCTGAGCTGAGTAGCAAATGTTCCTCGACAAACACCGAAGCCACAGGCTCCCTGGTCCCTCGTCCTTTTATTCATTTCTCTGTGTTTTTCACCAAAATTGCTGCGCTGAGAGTTACAAAAATGATTTCCCAGTGTTTCCCTCTGAGAAGTGGCAGACAGTCCTCCCATTTCTCCCCCTTCCACCGTGCCGCGACCGGTGGTCGAGCCATAGCGAGCTGCATAAGGTAGACAAATGATTGGGTATCAGCTGTGATTTCCTCAATAGCCCAGCGGGGAGCAGGAAGTGGGACCGTGCGGTAGCGGTGGTGGCGGCACGGTGCAGATTGCTGTGGAACAGCCGCCATGCTGTGAGGGAGATGGCTTTTCTCTGTGACAGTCCAACAGAGAGCCGCAGGTCTGCAAATTAAATAGAGGGGAGGAAATGTCACCTTTACAGACATCCAGCATGCAGGCCCCTGTTGCCTGGATGTGCTGTGGACTGCTGTGTGTCTGCTGCTGCTGGGGAAGGGAAGAACAATAAAAGCATTGGATGGACAGAGAGAGCCAAACTGACAAAGAAATATGGATCATTCTTGAAAAACAGAACTGTTATTTTCTCTGCTATTGGGAATTCATCAGACCTCCCCTATGGTGTGCAAGTGATTTATAAATATGCTTTCCTCATCTGATATAAATGTGTAAACTCTGTGTTGTGTTATGGATGGCTGTGCATAAACCAGATTGTTTGCTCTGTGTCTGGTGTCTGTCTACTCCATGTGGGTGGGAAGGCCTGATGTGGTCTGGTCATTGTTTTACAGGGAGAGCTTAATTGCAATCCAGATTACAAAGCCAGTCTGTCCTTCTGTCTGTCCTCTGTAGCCTGACTGGACTGACCTTGTGTTATCATCAGGGATAGGAAGTTGGTTGTGTATTCAGGCCAGCAGGCAGACAGTGTGGTGTGGCAGTCAGTCAGACCTTTCCCAAGCCCTGCCACACACACACACAAACACACACACACTCCTAGTTCCTGTTTAACAGGCGTGAGGCTTACACACTAATACCTGTGAGTAGGAGAGGGCTTAGCTTTTAGCTCTCATCACCCCCTGACACTGCATCAGCAATGCAGCCAGACTACAGGCCAGACTCCATCTAACCTTATTACCCTTGTCTGTATCACTGAGCCTCCTGGCCTGCACACCATCATGTCAATGAGAAAAGGTTACTGGGAGATGAACTAGAATGGGTAAGATATTGTCTCTCTGTGTAACATCTGTAGTAGACAGTCTCTCCTTTGTCTTAGAGGGGCACTGTTTTCCCAGGGTTAGTCTCGGTGTCTTAACAAAGGACGCCGGACTGCAGAGAAGGCACTTGCAGTAGGTGGAGCTCTTGTGTTGGGTTTGATGTTGGGAATGTGATCCACCTGCTGGTTGAGGGCTGGACGACTGCCTTTCTCTGTGTGTGTCAAATCAAATCAAATCAAATTGTATTGGTCACATACACGTGTTTAGCAGATGTTATTGCGGGTGTAGCGAAATGCTTGTGTTTCTAGCTCCGACAGTGCAGTAATATCTAACAAGTAATATATAACAATTTCACAATATATACCCAATACACACAAATCTAAGTAAAGCATTGGAATTAAGAATATATAAATAAATATATGGACGAGCAATGTCAGAGCGGCATAGACTAAGATACATAGAATAGTATAGAATACAGTATATACATATGAGATGAGTAATGCAAGATATGTAAACATTATTAAAGTGACTAGTGTTCCATTTATTAAAGTGGCCAGTGATTTCTAATCATTTTTTTTAAATATATAGGCAGCAGCCTCTAATGTGCTAGTGAAGGCTATTTAACAGTCTGATGGCCTTGAGATAGAAGCTATTTTTCAGTCTCTTGGTCCCAGCTTTGATGCACCTGTACTGACCTCGCCTTCTGGATGATAGCGAGTTGAACAGGCAGTGGCTCAGGTGGTTGTTGTCCTTGATGATCTTTTTGGCCTTCCTGTGACATCGGGTGCTGTAGGTGTCCTGGAGGGATGGTAGTTTGCCCCCGGTGCTCTAGAGAGCCCTGCGGTTGCGGGCGGTGCAGTTGCCGTACCAGGCGGTGATACAGCCCGACAGGATGCTCTCAATTGTGCATATGTACAAGTTTGTGAGGGTTTTAGGTGCCAAGCCAAATTTCTTCAGCCTCCTGAGGTTGAAGAGGTGCTGTTGTGCCTTCTTCACCACACTGTCTGTGTAGGTGGACCATTTCAGTGTGTCAGTGATGTTTACGCCAAGGAACTTGAAGCTTTTATCTTCTCCACTGCAGTCCGGTCGATGTGGATAGGGGGGTGTTTCCTCTGCTGTTTCCTGAAGTCCACGATCATCTCCTTTGTTTTGTTGACGTTGAATTAGTGGTTATTTTCCTGGCACCACACTACCTGAGCCCTCACCTCCTCCCTGTATGCTGTCTCGTCATTGTTGGTAATCAAGCTTACTACTGTTGTGTCGTCTGCAAACTTGATGATTGAGTTGGAGGCGTGCATGGCCACGCAGTCATGGGTGAACAGGGAGTACAGGAGGGGGCTGAGCACACACCCTTGTGGGGCCCCAGTGGAGAGGATCAGCGAAGTGGAGATGTTGTTTCCTAACTTCACCACCTGGGGGCGGCCCGTCAGGAAGTCCAGGACCCAGTTGCACAGGGCGGGGTTCAGACCCAGGGCCCCGAACTTAATGATGAGCTTGGAGGGTTCTATGGTGTTGAATGCTGAGCTATAGTCAATGAACAGCATTCTTACATAGGTGTTCGTTTTGTCTAGATGGGATAGGGCAGTGTGCAGTGTGATGGCGATTGCATCGTCTGTGGATCTATTGGGGCGGTAAGCAAATTGAAGTGGGTCTGGGGTGGCAGGTAAGGTAGAGGTGATATGATCTTTGACTAGTCTCTCAAAGCACTTCATGATGACAGAAGTCATTTAGTTCAGTTACCTTTGCTTTCTTGGGTACAGGGACAATGGTGGCCATCTTGAAGCATGTGGGGACAGCAGACTGTCCCCACCTGTGTGTGTGTGTGTGTTTCTCTATGTGTCTGTCTGTCAAAAAGTGTAATTGGAATATTAATTCAAATGTGGCACATTATTTTAGCTTTACATGCTCTTGTACACACACCACCCAGACATATAAATAACACATGTTCAGTCTAATTGACAGAGCTTGATGGCTGGTGAAACAGGGCCAACTGCTGCTGTTTACATTGGAGCTTATTAGAAATTGTAATGGATATATTGTGTACTCCAGCCGAGGATTGTGTGTGTGTGTGTGTGTGTGTGTGTGTGTGTGTGTGTGTGTGTGTGTGTGTGTGTGTGTGTGTGTGTGTGTGTGTGTGTGTGTGTGTGTGTGTGTGTGTGTGTGTGTGTGTGTGTGTGTGTGTGTGTGTGTGTGTGTGTGTGTGTGTGTGTGTGTGTGTGTGTGTGTGTGTGTGTGTGTGTGTGTGTGTGTGTGTTGGCGGCAGGTAGCTTAGTGGTTAAGAGCGCTGTGCCAGTAACCAAAAAGTCGCTGGTTCTAATCCCCGAGCCGACTAGGTGAAAAATCTGCCGATGTGCCCTTGAGCAAGGCACTTAACCCTAATTGCTCCTGTAAGTCGCTCTGGATAAGAGCGTCTGCTAAATGACTAAAATGTAAAAAAAAATGTTCGTTCGTGCGTGGGCATATATGTGTGTGTATTTTATTTACTGCCTGCAACCACATGCCACATTTCTCTCCCAGCTCCCTGACAACTTCATGCACAGGAACAAACATTAATGTCTCTTCACATTCTCTCTCCCTCTGCCTGCCTCTCTCTCACTCTGCCTGCATTCCCTCTCCCTCTGCCTGCCTCTCTCTCCCTCTGCCTGCCTCTCTTTCCCTCTGCCTGCCTCTCTCTCCCTCTGCCTGCCTCTCTCTCCCTCTGCCTGTCTCTCTTTCCCTCTGCCTGCCTCTCTCTCCCTCTGCCTGCCTCTCTCTCCCTCTGCCTGCCTCTCTCTCCCTCTGCCTGCCTCTCTCTCACTCTGCCTGCATTCTCTCTCTCTCTGCCTGCCTCTCTCTCCCTCTGCCTGCCTCTCTCTCCCTCTGCCTGCATTCTCTCTCCCTCTGCCTGCCTCTCTCTCCCTCTGCCTGCCTCTCTCTCCCTCTGTCTGCCTCTCTTTCCCTCTGCCTGCCTCTCTCTCCATCTGCCTGCCTCTCTCTCCCTCTGCCTGCCTCTCTCTCCCTCTGCCTGCCTCTCTCTCACTCTGCCTGCATTCTCTCTCCCTCTGCCTGCCTCTCTCTCCCTCTGCCTGCCTCTCTCTCTCTCCCTCTGCCTGCCTCTCTTTCCCTCTGCCTGCCTCTCTCTCCCTCTGCCTGCATTTCTCTCCCTCTGCCTGCCTCTCTCTCCCTCTGCCTGCCTCTCTCTCCCTCTGCCTGCCTCTCTCTCCCTCTGCCTGCCTCTCTCTCCCTCTGCCTGTCTCGCTCTCCCTCTGCCTGCCTCTCTCTCCCTCTGCCTCTCTCTCCCTCTGCCTGCCTCTCTCTCCCTCTACCTGCTTCTCTCTCCCTCTGCTTGCATTCTCTCTCCCTCTGCCTGCATTTCTCTCCCTCTTTCCCTCCCTCCCCTGCGCCCTCCTTCTCCTCCTGTAATCTACCGCAGGCCCTCCATCTCTCCGGCCTGTCAGCATGCTTTTTCATTTGGCTTGTTGCTACAGGGGGCTCGGCGCTGGCAGATTACAACTCGGCAGCCAGTCATTTTCGATTTATCTGAGCTCCCCTCCCACCCAGTGCCGCCTCCTCCCCCCTCAACCTGCCAAGCTTGCTCCCTGGCTAGCATCAATCCAGACACATAACAATTCCTCTGACCCCCCTCTCCCCCCTTTTCACCCTCCCTATCTTCCTCTTTCGATCGGCGCGAAAATTTTGCTCACAAGCCCTGAGACAAAAAAGAAATATTGTGGCAGGGGAAGCATTTAAGTTAGAGGAGGCAGCCAGGGCTGTATTATTACTTAGGCCTCTGTCACCGGTGATGACCCGGGAGAGTGGAGGATATCGATCGCGTGTCACTTAAGGCATTCAGCAGATTGCATTGACAAAGCTTGTCGGGGCCATTAATAGCAAGGTTAGCAGCCTTGGCTGGGACCCAGGAGAAAACTCTAACTGTGCCCCATTACATGGTGACTTTTAACCATTCCCCGGGCTCACAGAGTGGATTGATAACCGTAAGGAAGTAATTTTACTCTCATAATTGCCTTCCTGTGGTTGACATTTGTGGCCCTAAAAGCCTGTAAAAGAGCCTTTCAGAGGCAGAGGAGGAAGATGGCTAGCATTGTCTTGTTGTACACCAAGCATTGCACTAACAAAGATGTGCTACACTAAACAAAACATGGCAGAGCGCAAAAACAAAAGATGAAAAGGAGCGACATAAGTGTGATTTATGGTTTGAAGGAAGTCCATTACTTGGAAGAGGAAGCCCAGACCAAAACAAAAACAGAGTGAGGGCACAGTTTGCAAAGAAGGTCACAGTGTAATTGTTTTGCCCTGGTAAGATCCCTGATAGCCTCTGAACGCTGTTGGGGAGAAGAAGGAAGAAGATAAAAAAAGGACAAGATTTTGATCTGGCTGTAATTCTCAACATAAATACAAGCGGCGCTGAGGACTTAAATAGTCCCTTTTCGTGCCTAGTGATGTGGAACTGGGCTGAAATGTAACATGTCCCCTGTGTGTATTAATTTGGCTTGGACACAGGTGGGGAAGCTATTTGTGCCAGCTGCCTTGCCACTGGTAGGTGCTGACAGGTCTCGGGTGGCAGGTAGCTATTTTCAGCAGCGTGTAAATCAAAAGACGTAACTGATTCTCTTCAGCGTTCTGCTGTGGACTCCTCCGTTTCACCATACTGGGGAAACTTACAATAATGAAATCCGTTTTTATTTATGGTGGTTGGAGGGGAATTATCACTGCTGGGGAGAAATAGAATTGCAAAGTTCTCATCCTCTGTGAAAGGATCACTCATTGAACTGGTAGTTGCTGGCCTAGTTTCTGAAACCAGTTTTTTTTCCGGTAGCCATGTTAAGCAAGTGTGGCATGTCCCATCCATCCATCCATCCATCAACTGTCTTTCTGGCTTTCCTGTGCTCAGTTGTGATGTTGTTGAAGAGGAGTTAGCCTTGTATCCAGGTCATTAACGACTAGCTAGATTGGTGAATGGAGGTGGAGCTGGAAGTATGGATGAGAATGTGGAGATGCCAGGCTGTGATTGTGAAGAGCAGGAGGCCTGAGGATGGACGGAGCTGAGCGTTGCTCTGTGCTCATATAGACGCCATTTCCCCCCTGCTGTTGACTCCATTATGGCCCACATTCCAGCTGCACTTTTATGGCCTGATGGGATCATAGGGGAACAATTGCACTGTTAATGCTATTACATTGTAATGTAAATGGTCATATCCCTTAATCATCTAGGCTAACTTCTATTATACTGTACGTTTGGAACCACTGTGGACCCAGAAATTGCATGTTCCATTTTTAACCTCTGTTATAGTCTACGTTTCCAAGTAATTCCTGACAAAATGTGTGATTCGATCATTTCCAACACAGTGCCAGTTAGCTACATTATATTCAGAAAAGGGTCAGCCTCTTGTAACATAGATGTCTTGTTTTGTTGTTTGTTTACCTCATATAGCCTAGCACTTGACCTTCTTGACTTGCCATAGCTCAGATGTCACAGGGCACTGGCTGACGCTGGCTTGTGGAGCGCCCAGAATGTTCAGTATGGTGACTGACTCAGCTGATTACAGCCAAGTATGTGAGATAGCCAGCTCACTGGGGAGGTGTGAAAGTACTGGAGCAGCAGTCTGAGCTGTTCAGACGCTGGTCTTATTGCATTATGACTCCTCCACCATATAGATTCATGAGTTAACCTTGATCTGAGTTGTTGATCCTGGATCGTCATTTAGTTGTGTTGATTCTGAATCGTGAAATCAGCTTTTTACTCTGCTACTGCACTAACATGTGATGTAACATGAGGTCAAAGGTCAAATACAAGTCATTAAGTCATGCTAAGGTCAACGATAAGTCCTGCCAGCTAGCATCAAGCTGATAGATAGCCTAATGTTGTTACGAGGTTCTCTATTGCAGCTCTAATGTGCCCGTCACATTTAAACCAAGCTGATAAGAAAGTATAAACAGATGCTGTATTGCTGAGTAGTCCTCCTCTAAAGTGGACTAAGCCAAGTCAACTCTTGACCCAGCTCTTATTAATACATTGGCAGCTTTTGTACCATCTTGTTTTATGGCCTTCTAATAGTAGACGTGAATTTCAGAAGGCGGCTAAATGAAGAAGGTTACAACAGGGGATTAGTGCTGCGCGTGGCCTCGGACAGGCACCCTGTCGACCAGCCAAAAGGGAACCGTATATTCTCTAAACAGATTTTACAGTCACTCTAATCCCCCAGCCTGCAGCCCAAGGGAGCTAAACACGGGTAAGGTGAGACGCTGCGCTCTCGTTCCCTTGTACCGCGGCCAGCCAAAACAGGCCAGGTCTTCTGTCCCCTAGGCCGATAGCCCGGCATCCTGTTCCACAGAGGTCACGCCCACCTGCTGATTGGAGATCAGCTGATCTCAGCTCTGCTGTCATTTATAGCCCTCCTGCCTCACTGTTCCAGGGATCACAGATCAATGAGGGACAAGCACCAGCCTGCCAGGACCTAATCAAACCACTCTCACTGCTGTGCCCTGAAGCCAAAGGGTGTGACTGACTGGCACTAGTGGACAAGCTATTACTCACCCAGCACAACTTGTCTTGTATTTATAGACCTGTTATTGCAGTTTTTCTTCATATCTAGTCAGAATGTATGTGTATTACTAGTCATGTATGTGTATTAGCCATACAGTATATCCAGTAGTCATATACAGTATAGGTAGACCAGTGTGGGTGTGGTATTCAATTACAGTCATTTTGTCCGTTACTGCTGGCTAGTCGCTGTTAATGGACATAAATTGCGGGTTTATTGTGTGACCTTTCCTTTTAAAGGTTTGAGTGGAATCGTTTTAAACGAATCTCCCGTTTGACAATTTTTCTCTGATTATTTACTGCATTACATTCAGGCTGGGAGCTTGGCGTGTATCAGGTTCTGCTATAATGGCACTGCGATGACCTATTTAGATCTTCTCTCCTTAATAGCAAGAGCCAGGCGACATCACACTCACAAAAAAATGGTGTATCTTCTTCCCCGTCTCTGAAAGGCTCCGTTTGTGCATTTTGGAAGCATTTGTTTATCATATTACCGCCACACATGAGCCGCGCACAAGGCTTGACCCGGTGTTAAGTGTCCGCGCTAAATTTCATTGCCTCCATCTACTGGAAGGCCTGCCAATATACTGGCAGTGAATTCCTGGAGGAAGATAGGGCAATAAAAAAGAGAAATGATAGCCTCCTGCAAGCCGAGAGGAGAGGAGAGGAGAGAGGAGCCCTTTTCTCTTTATTGAGGCTGGCCAGGCAGCTCAGGGAGCTAGCTGTGACTTGGCACTGAGGCTGAGGCTTAGTGAGATGGCTAGCTGAAAGCTGATATTGGAGTAACGACTCGGTGGCACGGATGGGGGGGCTTGGGAATAATGTAATTAATTGCACACAAATTTCTTTGATGAATAGTTATGTGGTGATAAGCGCTCGGCTGAGCAGCTGAAGGTCTCAGGCTTCTCTCTCTTTGCAGCTGTTGTACTCTGGGAAGGTTTCTGGTGTCTCTCTCTCTTCCTTCTCTTTCTCTCTCCTTCTCTATCGCCTCATACTCTCGCTCTCTTTCTCTCTCTCTCTCCCTCCCCCTTTCTCTCCTCTCTCTGTCCTTCCTCCCTTAGAGCCTAGGGGGATTCTGCTGTAGCCAGGGAGGGTAGGGGAGATGGAGGTGTTTATAGTGGGAAGGGGGGCAATGGGAGGAGGGTGTATTTCATTGCCACACTAGGTCCTATAACAAGGTATGATCTGAAAGAGTGGAGGTCTCCTGCTGCTCTTATTATCCTCATACCACCTCTCCCTCCTTCCATCACCTCACACCACTCAGTTCATTATTACATCTGGTAATTGTCCCCATAACTCAGTGCAGGTGACTACGGCATTATATGGCCATTTGTACAAAGAGGGAAAAAGGTTTGAAAAAGATTGCGTTGCAGCTGCAGAGAGGATGGATGTTAAAAGCATATTGATTTGTCTGTAATGTCGTCACAGATTTATGTCTGTGTATAAATGCAGCCTCAAGTGTACCCACCCACCACACACCTTCAACCCCTCCCCCAGCTCTGTAGTTGAGTAAATGGAGCCCTTAGTAGGAGATCAAGACAGCACTCTTAAGCGTGTTTTACATTTAAGTCATTTAGCAGACACTCTTATCCAGAGCGACTTACAGTTAGTGAGTGCATACATAATTTTCTATTTTTTCATACTGGCCCCCCGTGGGAATCGAACCCACAACTCTGGCGTTGCAAGCGCCATGCTCTACCAACTGAGCTACACGAGGCCCTAAAAGTTGTATTTTTTAGTGATCCAATTGACATTTTAGTCATTTATCAGACGCTCTTATCCAGAGCGACTTACAATTAGTGAGTGC
The DNA here is from genome assembly GCF_964263955.1 of Coregonus lavaretus. NCBI lineage: Eukaryota > Metazoa > Chordata > Actinopteri > Salmoniformes > Salmonidae > Coregonus > Coregonus lavaretus. The sequence goes on from NW_028161078.1 coordinate 19,693, forward strand.
ATACATTTTTCATACTGGCCCCCCGTGGGAAACGAACCCACAACCCTTGCGTTGCAAGCGCCATGCTCTACCAACTGAGCTACAGGAGGGCCGTCCCTCCTGTACCATCGTCCATCCCTCAATCCTCCCATTCCCCAACTCATCCTCCATCCTCCTCTCAGAATGCTCATGTCTTCAGGGTGTTGTGGCTAGCTCCTCTAGTCCTCAGAGGCTCCATTGCTTTGCTGTGAAGCATCACATTCCACCACAGAGAGACTGTGATCATGCTCTGTGGCCTAAGCCTGTCCTCAGGGTGCATTAGGCCTGTGGATCTTCTTGCCACCAGAACAATAATGTCTGACAAGGTCGCCAGAGGTCACCTCATCCACTTGAGCATGATAACGGCAGAGAGGTATAAGAGTAAAATGGAGCGTTTCCATGGCGATCACACCGCACCCCACAGAGATGTGAGACACTGATGAAAGCTGCTGTTTCTGTTCTGCCGAGTCCCTAGCTATAGTGACATCTAGGTGACATTGTCATTGATGTCACAGCCAGAACAGAGGAATTGGGGTGCTAAATATTCCAAGAATCTCAAATACAGTGAGCTCCCAATGTATTGGGACAGTGAATTTTTGTTGTTGTTGTTTTGGCTGTACTCCAGCACTTTGGATTTGAAATGATACAATGACTATGTCAGCTTGAATTTGATGGTATTTTTATCCATATCGGGTGAACCGTTTAGAAATTACAGCACGTTTTAGGCGACCAAAAGTATTGGGACAAATTCACTTATATGTGTATTAAAGTAGTCAAACGTTTAGTATTTGGTCCCATAGTGAATAATGATGAGTGAAAAAGTTACAGACGCACAAATATCATACCCCAAAAATGCTAACCTCCCCTGTTATTGATATTTGTGCGTCTGTAACTTTCTCACTCATCATTATTCACGATTCATTTAGGATTATCCGTAATCATGGTAGCATCCACATTAATGTAGAAGTGTTTAGAAACATATTATATTCTTATGTACAATAAAAGTGACTCCAAAATGACACTACATTATTTACCATTAATTTCTATTGGGCACAAAATAATCTGAAACACAAGCAAAACAAACAGCAAATGCATCCAGCAAGTTTATGGAGTCACAAGCTTGATGTAATCATTGCGTGCTAGAAATATGGGACCAAATGCTAAACTTTTGACTACTTTAATACACATATACAGTATATGAATTTGTCCCAATACTAAAATGGGGGGACTACAGTATGTACAGAAAGTGCTCTCATTTCTAAACGGTTCACCCGATATGGATGAAAATACCCTCAAACGTAAGCTGACAGTCTGCACCTTAACCTCATAGTCATTGTACCAAAACAACAAAAAATGTGTCACTATCCCAATACTTTTGGAACTCACTGTATGTAAATTGGGACATGGGGACGTATTGGGACATAAAGACATGCTTCTGCTTTCTAATGCTTCTAAAAGAGACACTGATTGATTTATTAAGTCTTATTTTAACTGTGTCTTCCCATGACCTCTATACCACTAAACAAATAAGGGCAGTGGGCCCAAGTGAACCCTGATGCCCAGTGACAAGCTGTGACTGTGGGTGGCTGAGGACGTGGGGAGGAGGTGGGGGGATGGAGGGTGCCTGTCTGGGGCGGTTAGAGCGCTCAGGCCTCAGAGCCAAACACAGGGTCAGGCCCGGGCCACGCTGGTTACCGCCGGTTACGCTCTGCCACACAGCTGCTGTCGGAACGATGACAGAGGAAGCTGAACCAGTGTTTTACAGGCCCTGACGGCCCCTGTGTCCCACTTTCACATTACGTTCTCCTCGGAAGAAACGCGTTGTGGGTTAACCGTGCCCGACTGTTTCCAACTGCTGCTGTCTGCTGCCAGTCCAAAGGTGACAAGCTATGGGGCTGGGCCTCACCACAGGGCTGATGGGAAATGTCGTCTCTCATCCTGCTATGCTTAGACAGTGATTATTGTCATGAATATCATAATGATATTATTTTACTATTCAGAATATAAACATATTCTAGGCCTTTGGCATGCATTTTGTTCCATTAATAGTTTCAAGGGGAAATCTTTTCATGCTCATCATTAGGGAATCTTGAAAAATGTAGTGTAATGGCTTGTCATTGGTTTGTCCTCGAGCTATACAGTAATCTGTGTGTGCAGTAGGCTAAACACTTATCCAGTTTCTTATGTTAACTGCTGAGTTGTGCAGCCTCCAGCCTTTTAGGCTTTTAGGTTTTTCGTTTTTTGGGGTGGGTTCTGTATAAGCACTTTGTGACATCAGCTGATGTAAAAGGGCTGTTTACATACATTTGATTTGATTTGATTAATAGCCCTTATATATAGACCTCTGAAGGTAACATAAAGGAGATATTCAAAGCGTAGTCACTGGAAACCAAAGGGATTTGACAGTACAGCAGGAAATAGAGCGTTTATTATAAGCAGCCCATGCTAGCTAGTGGATTATCTATAAAACTTTCATGGGACTCCCTCAGTAGCAAGCAGCCATAAAACTTCCCGAATGAGGGACTTGTTAATTTACTTGTTAAAGCAAATTAAAAATGTATAAGCGCTTTTAGGTAAATGAGATCCTCTTTCATTGCTGGCCTGGTGGGATTCTTTACTGGCGGTGGACAGGTTAGCTATACTGAAAGCCGAACGCAGAAGAACAATAAAAGCCCTTAAATTGTTCCAGGTTTTGTTACCGCGGAGTTCCGCAGCTGCTGTTGTGCGTAAGTAAGGGAAACCAGGAGCTGATAGCAACGGAATCCCACAGGAGCTAGCATAGAAAACCGGACACAGCTTTCACAATTTTGTGTGTGGCAGATGGAGGGAGTGGGTAGGGGTGGGATGTGTATGGCTCTGTCAAAAAGGCCTGTGTGGTTACACACGTTAAGCAGGGCCCACTTTTGTGTTTGATTGCATTTAGTTGCTAGTAGAGCCCTTGGGAATAAGTCAATATGCTTGTAAAATTCCTCCGCAGCACTGGCAAAGCACTTTTCAGTAAGTGGGCAGAGGAAATAATTGACTACACATGTTAACGATAATCCCGTAAAAACCTTCAAAGGCCGTTTTTCAACCTCCATTCTAATGCTCAAGCGGCATCTTAAGGGAGGTATTTCTTCCCTTGAAAATTCTCAAGTAGGAAAATTGATATTGTCCTGGTCATGTTTGGATAGATGAATAGCACTTTCTCAGCTCAGCCGCCCATACTACCAATACAGAAATAAAAAGCATTCCGTTTAAGTTAGTCTTCTATTGATTCAGGCTTCTTTTATAAGCTAGGCTATCTGTATTGTAAGTGGCAGCCATCTCCTTTTGTGAAGCAGTACTCCATAACAGTTACCTTGGGCATTTGTATGGCCATTGAGATAACAGTGTCGTAGAGGTTTAGTTGTTTAGTTCAGGGTGAGTGAAATTACATCCAAATATGGAAGGTATCTGAGGTCCAACATTCTGTACATTCTCAGAGATTTAATACATGGAAATTCCTCCTGTGAGCTCCTTAACACTAAAGCTCTCTGTGTGGATCTGGGTTTGCACAGCGTGGTGAAGGACATTACAGACATCCTTTATGATATGCTGTTGATTTTCCTGGTGAAGTTGGCTGGCCCCTTGCACTTTCCACACAATTGGAAACAAATTCATCCATTCCCTTTTGGCCCTTGTGATAAAGTTACCAGTTATGGTAGGTCTACTCCAGGTCTTGGACACATCCTGTGTCATAGCAAACAGTTTGAAACTACAGAATGGAGGTTTCTATTTAGTTTAAATTTGGGGGAATATACACTACCGGTCAAAAGTTTTAGAACACCTACTCATTCAAGGTTTTTTTTTTATGTTTACTATAGTGAAGACATCAAAACTATAAAATAACACATATGGAATCATGTAGTAACCAAAAAAGAGTTAAACAAATCAAAATATATTTTATATTTGAGATTATTCAAATAGCCACCCTTTGCCTTGATGACAGCTTTGCACACTGTTGGCATTCTCTCAACCAGCTTCATGAGGTAGTCACCTGGAATGCATTTCTTAAAAGTTAATTTGTGGAATTTCTTTCCTTCTTAATGCGTTTGAGCCAATCAGTTGTGTTGTGACAAGGTAGGGTGGGGTATACAGAAAATAGCCCTATTTGGTAAAAGACCAAGTCCATATTATGGCAAGAACAGCTCAAATAAGCAAAGAGAAACGACAGTCCATCATTACTTTAAGACATGAAGGTCAGTCAATACGGAACATTTCAAGAACTTTGAACGTTTCTTCAAGTGCAGTCGCAAAAACCATCAAGCGCTATGATGAAACTGGCTCTCATGAGGACCGCCACAGGAATGAAGAGAGTGAAGGAAAAGCAGCCAACAAGTGTTCAGCATATGTGGGAACTCCTTCAAGACTGTTGGAAAAGCATTCCTGGTGAAGCTGGTTGAGAGAATGCCAAGAGTGTGCAAAGCTGTCATCAAGGCAAAGTGTGGCTATTGGAAGAATCTCAAATATAAAATATATTTTGATTTGTTTAGCACTTTTTTGGTTTCTACATGATTCCATATGTGTTATTTCATAGTTTTGATGTCTTCACTATTATTGTACAATGTAGAAAATAGTACAAATAAAGAAAAACCCTTGAATGAGTAGGTGTTCTAAAACTTTTGACCGGCAGTGTATATAATTTTGTTACAATCACATTGGAGATATAGAGGCATGGATACAACTATGATAGTGTAGAGGTTTTATTTAGGTTGTTCTCTGCCAAAGAATCACGCTGACTGCTGATTGGAAACAGTTGTTAATTCTATACTTCAATAAATTCAGGAGGGTGGGAGAAAAATGTGTCTCTCCTAACACGAAACAGATTGAGGGAAAACAAGACCTCATTGTGTTGGAATCAATGGCAGATGCACTTAAGATGCACTAAATGTTTAATTAGATGCTAATGTCTTGCTGTGTTTTTAATTGTTGTGAAATTAGCCTCTGGAATATTAAAACCATCTGTTTGTTAGCCATCTTCCTGCAGGGTGAATCTTTACCCAGGCTGTGTGGATGAGAAGGTCATTAAACGAATGCATCCATATGTTTCAACCTGCCTCTTAATTACTATGTTTATATTATTATTACATGAGCACGGAACAACAGAACAGGCTTGTACAGATCACACATGCACGCTGCAAGTACATGCACACACACGTGCACGAAGGCAAACACACACGCGTGCACACACACACAAGCACACACACAGTACCCCCACCCACCCTTTCTGACTACACCTATCATCTCGGTACTAGATGTTCTGGAAAGCAGACATGGCGTGTTCACTGCAGGAGAAGAAACTGTAAAAAGGCAATTAAGTGATAAAATGTGAAATGACTGGCCAGAGTAATGAGAGGACCATGACCATGATGATGAGCCACTGCTTGCTGCTACTGCTACTGGGATGACAGTCGAACTGAAGGGACTACTAGTCTCTACACACATACAGACTAGTTTATGCCTCAGATTTATCTGTACCGGGAGGTCATTAAATCTCAGCTCAGCTTTTTGATGGGGCTGATTTACTGTGACCACTATTGTGACCATTCCTTCCCTTCGTTTAGCATGTCTATTAATCACACCGTTAAAGGATGAGTCCATCACGCCATGGAGAAGGCATGATCTGCACCTCGGAAAGAAGACGTAATTCTCTGAAGTAATTTAAGGAGGCTTTAAGAGAAATTAAAGGGAACAACAAGTCAAGGGAGACATTTTGCTAATCACTGTGTAATAGCTAGGTGCCTGCCTGGCCATGTAATACCTCTGAAAGATGATTCAGGCTTATTGAATTGGCTTTATTGGGTGATTGTTCTTTACACGTTTTCTGAGGTCAATTTCCTCAAGATTTAGATTTCACTGACAGAGTATATTTTCTACTGATCGATGGAGACCAGTGAGTGTACAGTATTTATGCAATCAGTTAGTTTCACTGCCGGACATCAGTCATTTTGAGGATACTTGAACTGTTAGATTAATCAAAATCTATTTTACTCCAACATACTGTGACAGAATTATTGTCCAATGTGTCAGACTTTATTCTAAGAGATAAGGTAATGCGGACAAGCCCTTAAAAAAAGAAAGAAAGAAAATATATTTCTTGTCGCATACACCGGTTAGGTGTGGTGAAATGTGTTGTTTTACAGGGTCAGCCATAGTAGTACGTTGCCCCTGGAGAGAATTAGGGTTTAGTGTCTTGCTCAAGGGCACATCGACAGATTTTTCACCTTGTCGGCTCGGATATTCAAACCAGCGACCTTTTGGTTACTGGCCCAACGCTTTAACCGTTAGGCTACCTGCCACCCCTTAGAGCTATCCCATCATTCCATGTGCTATGGATGGCTGTTCAATGAATAACAGTAGAGTCGTTCCATGTCATTTCAGCGTATGTCATTGGAGGATTGGCTTGAATTATGAGGACTACACAATTTATTTTCATAATGAGACAAATCTATTGTTTTTTTTATCTAAAGTTGCAAAGGAAATGTTGTGATCTATTTAATAAACACAAGAGACCAGCAAAATGGATAAAAGAGTGTGGCTGTATAGCAGAAACAACAGCATCTAGTGGTCAGAATCTTGTACTTTCACACTACTTTATGGTAAATAATGCAAGTGACTTCAATAACACATTTCTCTGAACATGGGGAAAAAAACATATCCAGATTCACAGTTAATACATTGCATAGTATGGAGAAGCTATACTACAAGCCACAGATTCTTACGACTTGTCAAACATAGAGAACTTTTAATGTATACTCGTTGTTGGGGTGGGATTGTCATGAGATGTGGAAGGTCCGTGGGTGGCTTTAGATTTTTTGGGGGGATTCCTTCGTGTCTTACTCATTGGTAGGAAGACGTTTGGTCCAAATCGGATGTTGGGTACTATATTTATTGAATATTATCTGAATCCTATAAATTAAAATGGCCAATTTTGCGTGCAATCAATTAGCTTAATTTCAGGAATGCTAATCGTATCTTTTACTAACTACTCTCTCCTTGAGAGAGAGAGATGCACAGTGCTGCCAGCAGGGATCCAGGTTGGTTAATGAATATTATAGGTCAACATGTTTTGATGAACGACCTGCAGACTGGGGCATAAACAGTGCACAGTGCCGTCCCTCCCTTCTTCCCATGCCCTTACTTCAGGGCTCTATTACTGTGCCAGTGTGTATGCCCAGGATATTACTTCCCATTCTCTCTGAAAATATGCAAACTCCCATTAGAGGAATTGGCCTTTAACAAGAAAAAAATGAGGGAAAATGTGGAGGGAAAGTGTGTTGAAGGTAATTAGTGCTATCACACATGCAGGAGCCCCTGTGTGTGAAGCTCTGTGTGTGTATCTCCACGTCCTTGTGTTCCCTCCAGCCCTGTTGTCTTGTGTGGCCTAGCTCTCTTATCTCCTCTCCCCCTTTAGGCCCATCTGGCATCTCCCAGTGCTCTGGCTCTCTCTTATCACTCTCAGCACTCAGCCTGGCTCACAGCCTTTCACCCACCACAGTATTCTCCCAAGGAAAGGATTCCTTTCACACTGCTAATGGCTACAGAAAAGGGAACATTTTCATTTTAATTATATGTTTAATTCAAGGGCTCTTAAGACGTTCCCCCCTACCCTGTGCCATTTTATTAAACTTTGATGGCCGGAATGAGGATATATAAAAAATCCTTGTATCAAAAGCGACCTGTATAGTTCAGTCAGAAAGAGAGAGAGAGAGAGAGAGAGAGAGAGAGAGAAAGAAAGAAAGAGAGAGAAAGAGAGAGAGAGAGAGAGAGAACAGCCCTTCTTAGAGAATACAATCCCTCGGTGTGCTGTCTGTCGTGTCATACTCTTTTTCTATTAGGTGGCATTGCACCTGTTTACTGCTCTGCTCCACACTGGCCCCATAAAGCAGTTTTTTATGTGCTTTGAAATGAAGCATGCAAGGTTTGGCAAGGATGGCCAGTCAGGTCTGGTTTTGGTCTGGTCTTCTGGGTCTGGAAGGAAGGAGGATCGTGAGGAAGCTTCAGAGGACATGAATTGCAGACTTGGACCACAACGGCCCGTGAGCTCCCAGGAGTCCCACATTGTTATCTTCAGACTTCTGGAGGGCTCAGATGTTCTTGGATCGCACATCTTCCTCCTGCTCATTGCTCTCTTGCTTTTTATTTTCTGTGTCTCAGTGAGTCTGACAGTGTCTGGAAAATGACACCTGCTGAGCTCCTGTAGTCTCTGTATGGGGCTTTCTGTCTGTTGGAAAGGAAGGGAATACGGCTTTTGAAGATTTTTGAAGGGTTTTGTTTCTGTTCTTCTCTTCTCTGAAAGGTTGATAGGGATTTCACAGTGTGAGATCATATGCTGGCTGTCTTGTCTGTCATTGGCAGGCTGGAGTGACTGCTGCTGGCTCAAGAGGCCTATAAACATGACAGATTTACACATACAGCACAGCACTTGCTGCCAACACGCACATATTCATGACAAAATGTTCTTCTGTCTGTTGGAGAAGGATTCCCAGCACAATCTCCTCAGCCAATATCATCTATGTAAAGCTTAGAACCAAAGCCCTGTCACAACATCTTCAGCATGTTAGCGTGTGTCTGACTGTGTGTGTTTGTTGTCTTTCAGCTGAAGCCAGGACAGAACAACTGCAAGGACAGCGACAGCGAGAGCGTGAGCGTGAGCGGAGGGTCCAAGCCTTTTGTCGGAAGCAGCTCCAGAGATAGGCTGAGTGACGTAAGTAAACAAACAGTGAAGCACACAAACAAGACGTGATACTGGGGCCTCCCGAGTGGCGCAGCGGTCTAAGGCATTGCATCGCAGTGCTAGCTGCGTTACTACAGATCCTGGTTCGATACCGGGCTGTGTCACAGCCTGCCGCGACTGGGACCCATGAGGCGACGCATAATTGGCCCAGCGTCGTCCGGGTTAGAGGAGGGTTTGGCCGGCCGAGATGTCCTTGTCCCATCACGCTCTAGCGACTCCTGTGGCGGGCCGGGCGCATGCACGCTGACATGGTCTCCAGGTGTACAGCGTTTCCTCTGACACATTGGTGCGACTGGCTTCCGGGTTAAGCGTGCATTGTGTCAAGAAGCAGTGCGGCTTGGCGGGGTTGTGTTTCGGAGGACGCATGGCTCTCGACCTTCGCCTCTCTCGAGTCCGTATGAGAGTTGCAGCAATGGGACAAGACTATAATTACCAATTGGGGAGAAAAAGGGTAAAAAAAAAAAGACATGACAACTTAAATGCCTCATGAGCTTAGTTCAACTCTCGTACCCCATTGTACCCCATTACTCCAATGTTTGTAAACAAAGTAGATGTAAACAAACACTATATGTGACTTGCTCCATCATTATCAGTCGGATTGACCCCAACAAACATTTTGAGCTTTATATATGGTTGAAAAGAGGAGATTCTAAGCTTAACTAAGTATAACTTGTGTATCAACTCTCAAATTTTAGCGCAGTAGAGCTAGTTACAACAGAGATATCCCTGAACAGCTCTTCAGAAAAAATCAGCCCTGAAATGTGTTGTTTGTTTTCAGCGCGACGCTGTTTGCATTTTGCACGTCACAACACAAGTGCTACTGTAGAAGATATGTCTGTTATTTGGCATAACTTGTAGCTTGCTTGCTACTCTTTTAAAAGTTTTTAAAGTTAATGTGTTTAAAAATGAGTTTGTGGGCAAGCTAAACAGCTAGTTAGCTAACATTAGCATGTCAGTTGACTGTTAGCTAGCCAATGACTCATTTTGAAAGTTGGATCTTACAGTATCATCTGAGGCTTTAAAAATCACACTGATTTTGACATTTAAAAGAATTGGGTTGGCTAAAAAACATGTTGTTCTAGTGTTTTCTGTTTGAATCCCAAAACAGACATTTAGCCTCAAAACATATTTCTACTGCTGATTGCCGCTTTAAATGTGATCTTTGGGTTGATTTGTGTATTTTGTGAAGATTACATGATGTTTGACAAGGTAAGTTTAAGTTACTCAAAGATACATTGTGTGCTGCAAATCACAGCCAACAGGTAAGTGCTGCTGATCCTGTGGACTGATAAAAACTTAATGTGATTTGCATTGGCCCTTCACCAATAAGAAGATCTCCAGCCTGGTGTTGTCATTGGCAGTCCGCCATGCTCCTTCTGGTGAACAGGGCTGTACAGTTACAGTTAGTGTTATAACCATATACACCCGAAGGTTTAGTACTAGAATAAGGACATCCTATTTACCCAGTGTCTTGTTCTTCAGTCTCAGTTCTTCAGAATCTAAAACGTAAATGTATTTCATTTATTTATTCAACCTTTATTTAACCAGTGAATTGAGATCAAATTCTTATTTACAATGATGGCCTGGCACATAGGGTGAGAGATCCATCTCTGTGCTGGCCTTAGACATGGCCTGCTTGGAGATGTAAGGAGAGCAGACTGGTGCTAGGAAGGCTCTGTAAAGGCCTGCTATGCTATCTGACAGACCCCAGCCCCTTTACTTTGATTCTAGTGGTGAATCTACAGAGGTGCTGCTATCAGATATGGTCCATAATTAAAACTGTCAGTTGGAAGGTGAAGCCAGTTGTTGACAAAGACACTGAGAGAACGAGTGAAGCAAAACGAATTCTGACGTGTAGCTATAGGATGCTTGGCCAGGCATGAAATGAAATAAGTAATTTGATGTTGACATCATACATTTAAATGATACCTGCTGCTTCACCTTGTGCTACTGTACTGTAGTAGCGAGGCAGAGAGAGAGAGAAAGAGAGAAAAAGTGAGAGAGAGAGAAAGAGCGAGAGAGTGAAAGGTGAGGAAAATATATACAGTATAGAGGGGGGAGAGAGAGAGAGAGAGAGAGAGAGAGAGAGAGAGAGAGAGAGAGAGAGAGAGAGAGAGAGAGAGAGAGAGAGAGTGTATAAAGACAAACAACGATGACACAGTTTTACCACTTTGAATAGCTGATAGCCACAGCTGTGCGTGCCATGGAAAATTAACAACAGCCTTTAATTTGTCATTCATTAGGCCACGCTGAGTGATATGGGCTTGGAGAAGAAGACTTACACAGTGCTGTCATTCAGGGCCTGAGGAGAAGATGGACATGTGATAACCTGTTGGTTTCAATTATAGGGCAACGTATTAGTTTCAATTATAGGGCAACGTAGTACAATGCATTGAATAATAGGTTACAGAGTATGATTCGATGTTGAGCTATACATTATATGTGACTCACTATGTTGTCTGCGTTAAAAAATTATTACTTCAGTACTGGAATTTGAAAGAATCATCAGTTTCTTGCCCTTTGTGGTCTCGCTTTAAACGAAGTGCAACTTATAAAGGCTTCATAAAGCATTCATAAAGGCTTCATAAGCACTATATAAATGGGTCACGAATCATATGTCATGCTCTATAAATAATTAATAAATGTGGCATAATTGTGTGACATAACCACCAATGTCAAATGTGACAAAACCCACTATGTCAAATGTTACATAAACAAGTGCTTTTTAAAAGGTGACATAAGCACTGCTTAAAGGTGCACTATGCAGAAATTGCTCCGCCATTTTCTGGTTGCAAAAATTACAATTGTTCGCTTAATTTCAGTTTATGTGACATACAGTTGAAGTCGGAAGTTTACATACAGTGCTATGAAAAAGTATTTGCCCCCTTTCTAATTTTCTCTACTTTTGCATATTTGTGATACTGAATGTTATCAGATCTTCAACCAAAACCTAATATTAGATAAAGGGAATATAAGTGAACAAATAACACAACAATTACATATTTATTTAATTTATTTCATAAACAAAGTTATGCAACACCCAATTCCCCTGTGTGAAAAAGTAATTGCCCCCTTACACTCAATAACTGGTTGTGCCACCTTTAGCTGCAATGACTCCAACCAAATGCTTCCTGTAGTTGTTGATCAGTCTCTCACGTCGCTGTGGAGGAATTTTGGCCCACTCTTCCATGCAGAACTGCTTTAACTCAGTGAAGTGTGGGTTTTCAAGCATGAACTGCTCGTTTCAAGTCCTGCCACAACATCTCGTCCAAAAAGTTGACTCAAGTTTGCCAAAAAGCACCTGGATGATCATCAAGACTCTTGGAAGAACGTTCTATGGACAGATTATTCAAAAGTATAACGTTTTGAACAACATGGTTCCAGTAATGCCTGGCGAAAACCAAACTCTGCATTCCACAGTAAGAGCATCATACCAAAGATCAAGCATGGTGGTGTTGGTGTGATAGTTTGGGGATGCTTTGCTGCCTCAGGACCTGGACAACTTGCCTTAATAGAAGGAACCATGAATTCTGCAATGTATCAGAGAATTCTACAGCAGAATGTCAGACCATCCGTCTGTGAGCTGAAGCTGAAGCGCAGCTGGGTCATGCAGCAAGACAATGATCCAAAACACACAATCAAGTCTACATGAAAATAGCTAAAAAGCAACAAATTTGAAGTTTTGGAATGGCCTAGTCAAAGTCCAGACCTAATCCCAATTGAGATGTTGTGGTAGGACTTGAAACGAGCAGTTCATGCTTGAAAACCCACACGTCACTGAGTTAAAGCAGTTCTGCATGGAAGAGTGGGCCAAAATTCCTCCACAGCGACGTGAGAGACTGATCAACAACTACAGGAAGCATTTGATTGGAGTCATTGCAGCTAAAGGTGGCACAACCAGTTATTGAGTGTAAGGGGGCAATTACTTTTTCACACACGGGAATTGGGTGTTGCATAACTTTGTTTATGAAATAAATGAAATAAATATGTAATTGTTGTGTTATTTGTCCACTTATGTTCCCTTTATCTAATATTAGGTTTTGGTTGAAGATCTGATAACATTCAGTATCACAAATATGCAAAAGTAGAGAAAATTAGAAATGGGGCAAATACTTTTTCATAGCACTGTACACCTTAGTCAAATACATTTCAACTCAGTTTTTCACAATTCCTGACATTTAATCCTAGTAAAAGTTCCCTGTCTTAGGTCAGTTAGGATCACCACTTTATTTTAAGAATGTGAAATGTCAGAATAATAGTAGAGAGAATTATTTATTTCAGCTTTTATTTCTTTCATCACATTCCCAGTGGGTCAGAAGTTTACATACACTCAATTAGTATTTGGTAGCATTGCCTATAAATTGTTTAACTTGGGTCAAACGTTTCGGGTAGCCTTCCACAAGCTTCCCACAATAAGTTGGGTGAATTTTGGCCCATTCCTCCTGACAGAGCTGGTGTAACTGAGTCAGGATTGTAGGCACACGCTTTTTCAGTTCTGCCCACTAATTTTCTATAGAATTGAGGTCAGGGCTTTGTGATGGCCACTCCAATACCTTGACTTTGTTGTCCTTCAGCCATTTTGCCACAACTTTGGAAGTATGCTTGGGGTCATTGTCCTTTTGGAAGACCCATTTGCGACCAAGCTTTAACTTCCTGACTGATGTCTTGAGATGTTGCTTCAATATATGCACATAATTTTCCTTCCTCATGATGCCATCTATTTTGTGAAGTGCACCAGTCCCTCCTGCAGCAAAGCATCCCCACAGCATGATGCTTCCACCCCGTGCTTCACAGTTGGGATGGTGTTCTTCGGCTTGCAAGCATCCCCCTTTTTCCTCCAAACATAACGATGGTCATTATGGCCAAACAGTTCTATTTTTGTTTCATCAGACCAGAGGAAATTTCTCCAAAAAGTACGATCTTTGTCCCCATGTGCAGTTACAAACCGTAGTCTGGCTTTTTTATAGCGGTTTTGGAGCAGTGGCTTCTTCCTTGCTGAGCGGCCTTTCAGGTTATGTCGATATAGGACTCGTTTTACTGTGGATATAGATACTTTTGTACCTATTTCCTCCAGCATCTTCACAAGGTCCTTTGCTGTTGTTCTGGGATTGATTTGCACTTTTCGCACCAAAGTACGTTCATCTCTAGGAGACAGAACGCGTCTCCTTCCTGAGCGGTATGATGGCTGTGTGGTCCCAGTGTGTTTATACTTGCGTACTATTGTTTGTACAGATTCATGTGGTACCTTCAGGCATTTGGAAATTGCTCCCATGGATGAACCAGACTTGTGGAGGTCTACCATTTTTTTCTGAGGTCTTGGCTGATTTCTTTTGATTTTCCCATGATGTCAAGCAAAGAGGCACTGAGTTTGAAGGTAGGCCTTGAAATACATCCACAGATACACCTCCAATTGACTCAAATTGTGTCAATTAGCCTATCAGAAGCTTCTAAAGCCATGACATCATTTTCTGGAATTTTCCAAGCTGTTTAAAGGCACAGTCAACTTAGTGTATGTAAACTTCTGACCCACTGGAATTGTGATACAGTGAATTATAAGTGAAATAATCTGTCTGTAAACAATTGTTGGAAAAATGACTTGTGTCATGCACAAAGTAGATGTCCTAACCGACTTGCCAAAACTATAGTTTGTTAACTAGAAATTTGTGGAGTGGTTGAAAAACGAGTGTATGTAAACTTCCGACTTCAACTGTAACAAGCAAGTATAGAGTAGAGAATCATTGTACCATCTAAACCGCTGTGAAATATATTTTCCATAGCCAAAAATATTGAATTTTCACCTGTTTGAATCTGGTGTACAAAATCGAAAGAAAAAGACACAAAAACAAAATTTAAGCATGGGAAACATAGAAATATCGTACATAGAACATATATAATGCTTCTTAGACTTGCGTTCAATGATAATGACAGATCTATAACTCATATTTCTATGTGGATTTGGTCAGATTGCCCAAAAAGTTACATATTGCAGCTTTAATAAAGGCTTCATAAATCATATTAAATTGACGCTTCACAAAGCATCTATAACATTGTCATGTCATATTCTACAAAATGTCTAGGAGAGCCCAACCTCTTTCCATCTTGGGTGCATAGCCAATATTAGACCTGACCCTAACCTTCCCCACAATGCTATGCTACAATTATTGCACACCCTAATTGCCCAGTATTCGAGGATAAATGCCTCATATTACTTTCCTCTCTTTCAACTCACATACCTCTGAATGTGGTAACACATCTTGCATGTCCTGAAATTATCTTTACTTCTGTTTGAACATTTCTTTAACCCATCCAGAAGTTCTGTGTCGTGGTTGTTAAGATTTTTGTCCTCCACATTATCTTTCACCAAGACAGCCTTTTATCCACAATGTGTGCCCTGTGAGGGTTGAATAAAGCCAGTCCTCCACAATGTCTATCTACCTGTCTGGCATGGAGGGCCTATCCTCTCTGTATGTCTGAAGGAAGCTGCTGAAAGCTGGGCTGTGTGAGGACAGTGTTTTTGCCTGACGTGCCACTTAGAAAGAGTCACGCTATAAGAGGACCCATCTCAGGCCCCCACGGGTCTCTGAACAGTCCCGCCTGGCCGCGCTGTAAAAACCCACTTCACACATTGCATGAGGCGATAGCTGAGACCTCTGTAGCAGGACCACTTCCCCAGATGGAGGGTGAGGAAAGGGAGATGGGGTGAGAAAGGGGAGGGGAGAGAGGGGGAGGGCAGGAAGGGTGGAGAGAGGGAGATGGGTTGGAGTGAGAAAGGGGGGGTGAGAGAGAAGAGGGGGGTGAGATCCTGTGGAAGCCATATTGATAAATCTGAAATATGGTCAGATTTTCTGGCTTATAGTAGGCACGTGTGAAGAATGTGATACAAGGCCGGTCTGTTGCTTAGCTTGAAATAGATTCACCAAGGCTGACACTAAATTTAATTCATACTGCAACATGTACACATGCACACACACTTGTGTGTACGCACACACACACGCCACACAGTGCATCAAAGTGAGTTATTAGTCCTATGGAGCAGTGTGAGGCAGGGCTATGAGTAACCCTGGCCATTCGTTAGACACCAACAGTTTGCTAATGATGTTTGCTAAAGGCCTGCCTGCACCCCCCTCGCCCTCTGACTCTGCACAGATTAAATGGATCAGCCTCCTGTGCTACCCTGGACTGCCTGGGAGGAACAGAGAGGGCAGGGTAGGTCAGCCTGGACCCCATCTCCTCTCTCTCTCTCTCTCTCTCTCTCTCTCTCTCTCTCTCTCTCTCTCTCTCTCTCTCTCTCTCTCTCTCTCTCTCTCTCTCTCTCTTTCCTCCCTCTTTCCTTGGCAGCCCATTAGGACCTACAAATGGCACATCAGCTTCATTGGGGTTAGCTTTAACCCCAAACCCCAGCTAAATTGGCAGGCAATGCTATATTTGCTCTGAAGCCTGTGGTCCCCTTTAGGGAGCGTTTGATCAGCGTTGGGTTCACAGCAGGCATACAGGCCTCCCTCCCTCCCCACCACA
The DNA here is from genome assembly GCF_964263955.1 of Coregonus lavaretus. Classification (NCBI taxonomy): domain Eukaryota; kingdom Metazoa; phylum Chordata; class Actinopteri; order Salmoniformes; family Salmonidae; genus Coregonus; species Coregonus lavaretus. The sequence goes on from NW_028161078.1 coordinate 35,984, forward strand.
ACTGCCACCCCTCTCTCCCAGCCGCCATCTCCATCCTGGGTGGCAGGAGTCAGGCAGGAGTCCTGGGAAGAGGGAGTCTGCTGGATGGGGGTGGGCAGGGAGGCTGGGATTATTCAGACGTGTTTAGTCTCTGTGGCAGAGGTGAAATGCCATCATTATCCGGCTGCCTATCAAATAAATTGGCAATTACTGGGCTTGAAATGCGAGTAAACAGCACATTACTATTTTTTTTGGTTACTACCCAAGGCCTTGATGAGAGATGGGCGAGAGGGAGAGAGAGAGAGAGGCCCAAGAGTGTTTGGTGTCGTAGCCCGCCAGTCAGTGTCCATCGAGGCAGGCAGGCAGATGGGGACAGGAAATAAATAGATTTAGAAATAACAAAATATGATCCACTAATTCACCATGATCATTCTCCCTTATTTGTCCAGTTGTTTTTTCAGTTGACAGGTACATTCTTTCATGCATCAGCACAGACGTTTGTGAATTGTAAGTAACATAATTTATGCTCAACTCTCGTTAGCAGCTTTATGGTCATAGAAATACTGATGCAGGGCTCTAGAAACGTTCAGGCTAATACTCATATTGACGGAATATACAGTGGCCATGTGTTCTTTTAAGCTGATCTTAACTTTTGTTGTACATAATGTCGCCGCCATCATTTCCTATGACCGAAACCAGACATCAGAATGGGATCACTAACCTCGATTTGGAAGCTCTGGATGTTCTGCTTACCAGGCCTTAATTTCCGGGACTCGAGGCCAGTGATTTTAACGCAGGGAAACAAAAATCTATATTACCTAATTTTCACCAGAATGTCACCTGTGCAACTAGAGGCAACTAAACTCTAGTCCACCTTTACTCCACACACAGAAATGCTATAACTATCCTCCCGCTTCCTGCTTACAAGCAAAAACTCAAACAGGAAGTACCAGTTATGCGTTCAATATGGAAGTGGTCCGATGAAGCAGATGCTAAGCTACAGGACTGTTTCGGTAGCACAGACTGGAATATGTTCTGCGATTCATCCGATAACATTGTGGAGTTTGCCACATCAGTCACCGGTAAGTCACGTCACGACACCGGCTTCATTAATAAGTGCATCGATGACGTCGTCCCCACACTGACCGTACGTACCCCAACCAGAAGCCATGGATTACAGGCAACCTCCGCGCTGAGCTAAGAAATCCCGCTACGGTCAACGATGAGCCATCAAACAGGCAAAGCGTCAATACAGCACTAAGCTCGACGGATGTGGCAGGGCTTGCAAACTATCACGGATTACAGCGATGCGAGCCTACCAGATGAGCTAAATGCCTTCTATGCTCGCTTCGAGGCAAGCAACACTGAACCATCCATGAGAGCACCAGCTGTTCCCAACGACTGTGTGATCTCACTCTCCGTAGCTGATGTGAGTTAGACCTTTAAACAGGTTAACATTCGCAAGGCCGCAGGGCCAGACGGAATAACAGGATGTGTACTCAGAGCATGCTGGTCATGGCTCACATCAACACTAAGTAAGAATTTCACTGTTAGTCTACACCTGTTGTTTACGAAGCATGTGACAAATAACATTTGATTTGATTTGATTTTAATTCAGGAGACAGGGCTGAGATAGTGAGGTGTTTTACAGCTTATATTCCTCACGAAACTAGGACCGAATAAGACCACAATATTTTTTTATTTTCACAAAATGTTATCCATAGAATGGTCCTTTGGAGGAAAGATTGTTGACATACAGTGGGGAGAACAAGTATTTGATACACTGCCAATTTTGCAGGTTTTCCTACTTACAAAGCATGTAGAGGTCTGTAATTTTTATCATAGGTACACTTCAACTGTGAGAGACGGAATCTAAAAAAAAATCCAGAAAATCACATTGTATGATTTTTAAGTAATTAATTTGCATTTTATTGCATGACATAAGTATTTGATACATCAGAAAAGCAGAACTTAATATTTGGTACAGAAACCTTTGTTTGCAATTACAGAGATCATACGTTTCCTGTAGGTCTTGACCAGGTTTGCACACACTGCAGCAGGGATTTTGGCCCACTCCTCCATACAGACCTTCTCCAGATCCTTCAGGTTTCGGGGCTGTCGCTGGGCAATACGGACTTTCAGCTCCCTCCAAAGATGTTCTATTGGGTTCAGGTCTGGAGACTGGCTAGGCCACTCCAGGACCTTGAGATGCTTCTTACGGAGCCACTCCTTAGTTGCCCTGGCTGTGTGTTTCGGGTCGTTGTCATGCTGGAAGACCCAGCCACGACCCATCTTCAATTCTCTTACTGAGGGAAGGAGGATGTTGGCCAAGATCTCGCGATACATGGCCCCATCCATCCTCCCCTCAATACGGTGCAGTCGTCCTGTCCCCTTTGCAGAAAAGCATCCCCAAAGAATGATGTTTCCACCTCCATGCTTCATGGTTGGGATGGTGTTCTTGGGGTTGTACTCATTCTTCTTCTTCCTCCAAACACGGCGAGTGGAGTTTAGACCAAAAAGCTCTATTTTTGTCTCATCAGACCACATGACCTTCTCCCATTCCTCCTCTGGATCATCCAGATGGTCATTGGCAAACTTCAGACGGGCCTGGACATGCACTGGCTTGAGCAGGGGGACCTTGCGTGCGCTGCAGGATTTAAATCCATGACGGCGTAGTGTGTTACTAATGGTTTTCTTTGAGACTGTGGTCCCAGCTCTCTTCAGGTCATTGACCAGGTCCTGTAGTTCTGGGCTGATCCCTCACCTTCCTCATGATCATTGATGCCCCACGAGGTGAGATCTTGCATGGAGCCCCAGGCCGAGGGTGATTGACCGTCATCTTGAACTTCTTCCATTTTCTAATAATTGCGCCAACAGTTGTTGCCTTCTCACCAAGCTGCTTGCCTATTGTCCTGTAGCCCATCCCAGCCTTGTGCAGGTCTACAATTTTATCCCTGATGTCCTTACACAGCTCTCTGGCCTTGGCCATTGTGGAGAGGTTGGAGTCTGTTTGATTGAGTGTGTGGACAGGTGTCTTTTATACAGGTAACGAGTTCAAACAGGTGCAGTTAATACAGGTAATGAGTGGAGAACAGGAGGGCTTCTTTAAGAAAAACTAACAGGTCTGTGAGAGCCGGAATTCTTACTGGTTGGTAGGTGATCAAATACTTATGTCATGCAATAAAATGCTAATTAATTACTTAAACCATACAATGTGATTTTCTGGATTTTTGTTTTAGATTCCGTCTCTCACAGTTGACGTGTACCTATGATAAAAATTACAGACCTCTACATGCTTTGTAAGTAGGAAAACCTACTTGTTCTCCCCACTGTATATTTGACATTTGTATCTAAAAGCAAAATTTAGAAATACTATAATTAATCAAAGTTGGCTTATTTATGACATTTTGGCCTTACCCAGGCCTCCTTTAAGACGCCATAATGTTTCATCTGTAGGTGCTACAAAGCAAAGATTGGTGTCATATTAAGCTTTACCGCTTGCTCTGTAATATGAGTAGTATTTTGATTTCAATAAATATTTTATTATTTATGAATATTGAGAAATATAAACATGAATATTGAAAAATATACGAATGTTTTATATATATTTATTGGACATAATACACTCTATGGGCATATCAAAGTTCCAGAGTGGGATCTCTGCTAGTTGGAAAGTGATTGTACATTCTATACAGCATAATTGGCATAGTAGGCAATGTAACCAATCACAGCCCTCCTTTTACTTGCAGCATTGCACATCCTGCAAATCACCAGGAGTTGGTGACAATTCTTTATCCATTTTCACCTTCACTCTGTTGGTAATGCTTACAAATTGGATCATAAGTCTAAAAGTAGCATAGATCCCACTTAGAACATTGATATGCCCATAAAGTAGTCTCGAAATCCCAACCCTATGCAACACAGTCACTAGGGTCTGGTTTCAATTATGGATTTTTTTGTCATAGAGGAACTACGTCACTGTTTACGTCGATAAGGGAAAAAAATCACGACATGCCAGAACGTCACAATTCAAAACCAAAGTTTGCAGGCAAAACCTTTGCAGTGGTTTTAGTTAAGTTAGTTAATGCAAACTAGCCACTTGCGAAATGCACTTATAAAAAAATTACCTCCGTGATCTCCATCTTGCTAGCTACTATTTAGTATTTGAATGAAGCGGATAAAGTAGTGACGTAGGCTGTGACATAGTTCCTCTGTGCCAAAAGAAACCAGACCCTAGTCACTGCATTGCCTAGGGTCGGGTTTTCCAGACTACCCGTAGAGTATATTATGTTCAACAATATATTTTACAAAATTAGTCAATCATAAATCCTGTTTATATTTTTGAATATTCATAAAGTAATGTAAGAAAATGATTTAAATTGAAACACTACTCATATTTCAGAGCAAGCGGTAAAGCTTCATATGTGTCCAGATTTCTCTATTGATGTTTATGTCAAATGTAAGTGATTTGCTTATTTTTACACTTGTAAAAGTACAGACTCAGAGCTTCAAAATGGTATATCATACATTTTACATTTTAGTCATTTAGCAGACGCTCTTATCCAGAGCAACTTACAGTTAGTGAATACATGTTTTTTTTTATTTTTTTTATACTGGCCCCCCGTGGGAATCGAACCCACAACCCTGGCGTTGCAAACGCCATGCTCTATCAACTGAGCTACATCCCTGCCGGCCATTCCCTCCCCTACCCTGGACAATGCTGGGCCAATTGTGCGCCGCCCATGAGTCTCCTGGTCGCGGCCGGCTGCGACAGAACCTGGATTCGAACCAGGATCTCTAGTGGCACAGTTAGCACTGCGATGCAGTGCCTTAGACCACTGCGCCACTCAGGAGACAAAATTCATACACTGTAGATGATGGGAAAGTTATGATGCTTTAAAAATGGATCAACTTTAAAGATAAGTAGGAGAAAATGCCTTTTTAAATATTTATATTTTCACTCTTCTTAGAGACCTCTTCTTTGTTTACGCCCATTCAGTATCATTCAGACCCTCTTAAGCCCCACTCCACCCACACATGTAAAAACATGTGAGTCAGCATGGCATTGTCCTCCAGAAAGTCTCTCTACTTAAAAGCCAGTTAAATTCAGGGAAGCAATGTTTTTGAGAACTGTAGCAATACTTTTGCAGTTGTCCATTGCTTTATCTTTCCAAAAATCTGCGGTAGCAAAGATGACCTATATACTGACCAGGGAAGAGCCCATTCTGTTAGTCGCTCTGGATAAGAGCGTCTGCTAAATGACTAAAATGTAAATGTAAATGTTATAGACAGAAGCCTGTGACATGACAGACCAATCAGGACTCATCTCTTTGCATGTCCAACCTCACCATTATCTCAGTCAATCATGACTAGCCAGGAAGGAGGTTGTCTTTCTCCCTGTATGGCTCAGTGCTTTCTCCTTGTCTGAATTTTACATTTTTATTCATATTTACTGATTCCATACAAGTTTATAATAAAGGCACATTAAAGTTAAAATGCTCAAGAAGGCATTTCAGCAAAAAACTAAAAAATATGTACATTTATAAAGGGCGACTGCACTTCCTGATTTGGCTTCGTTTTGAAGATTGCTCATTAAGAAATGCTAGCGGCCATGACTGAAGCCTAAACGAGAGTTGTCTTGGGGGTGTGGTTTGATGTGAGTGTATTATGTTTGCATATCGTACCCTGGCAGGTACTCTTGTTTGTCCCTCCTGAGTCACCGTAGCAACAACATAGCCACTTCCTCAAAATAGTCACTTACTTGAAATAGTCAGAATTAATCTAAGATAAATCAAGAAATCTGTCATTCATTTAGATGTCTCTGCCAAGGACTAGTACACTGCATACAGTCTATCGAGTCGGGAAATTCTGGCTGCACGCTCAGGACTGATTTCGGAAAAAAATAACATGTCTAGAACTTCATCATCTGCAAACATTCAAACTATCGTAAATAAAGCACAAGCTACACTCTGTTTATCAGTGCCCAAAATCACTTGCTAGCTAGCTAAGTTCCAACTCTGTGTTTGTCAATGAGGCTAAGAAAGTAGTAGCTAGCAGGCACATTGAGCAACCAAGCCACAATCAGCTTATCAAGTCACTGACGAGTGGCGAGGTGTGTGCTTCGGTGTCGTTGAGTTTTTTACAACTTTCTCACTATCTATTACCAGAGTGTGCGTCTGTCTGGGTTTTATAGGGAATCATGTTACAAAACAGGTTGCGGAGGACACAAGATGCTCAAAGGATTTCGTAATATTTACAATTGATCGTTTCAATTCAAATTTTGCCGAAAAATTGGCAGACTGGAGTGATTGACACTGTCAAACACATTAGCAAGTGGTCACTTATGTTTGCATATAGGGCTTAGGGCCAAGGGTTATTTCAACATAATGGGCAGGTCTGTCTGCGTAATGGGCAGGTCTGTCTCACTGTCTGGAAGTTCTGGCTGCTATGATTGGCTAGAGCGTGCAAAGCTGATAGAGCGCAATCAGCTCAACTGCTTTTTCTCATGTTGGTGGGCCCTTAACCAACAATGCAGTTCAAGAAAGAGTTAAGAAAATATTTACTAAATAAACTAAGGTAAAAAATTATACAAAGTAACACAATAAAATAACACTAACGAGGCTATATACAGGGGGTACCGGTACCAAGTCAATGTGTGGGGGTACAGGTTAGTCGAGGTAATTTGTACAGGGGTAAAGTGACTATGCATAGATAATAAACAGCGAGTAGCAGCAGTGTAAAAACAAATGGAGGGGGGGGGGTCAATGTAAATAGTCTGGGTGGCCATTTCATTAATTGTTCAGCAGTCTTATGGCTTGGGGGTAGAAGCTGTTAAGGAGCCTTTTGGTCCTAGACTTGGCGCTCCGGTACCGCTTGCCGTGTGGTAGCAGAGAGAACAGTCTGTGACTTAGGTGACTGGAGTCTTTGACAATTTTTGATGCCTTCCTCTGACACCGCCTAGTATATAGGTCCTGGATGGCAGGAAGCTTGGCCCCAGTTGCCATACCAGGCGGTGATGCAACCGGTCAGGATGCTCTCAATGGTGCAGCTGTAGAACTTTTTGAGGATCTGGGGACCCATGCCAAATCTTTTCAGTCTCCTGATAGGGAAAGGTGTGTGTACACTTTGTAGTCAACTTTGACACTATAATTCATGTTTCTGACATATCAATGCCACATACGCCGTTTAAAACCAGAAAAGTTGGTTCTACGGGGTAGTTGACCTTTAAAAAAAAATTTAACGGCCCTACTGTGAAGTAGAACTGCTGGTCTTTTTTTGTCCTGGTTTCGTTAGGAATCACCCTGTAGCCTTATACTGTTCTCTCCCTGGGCCCACCTGAAAGTCCCATAGGTCATATGGAAGTCGTTTGGTTGTAGCTGTGTTAAGACTGCTGGTCAATGGGTGTTCTGTTGCTCAGGACAATCATAATAGGACATGGAGTGTTTCCAACCCAAATTAAAATGTGAAAACTGTGGGTTCTTGTGGAATTCATCCTTGTCTGCTCCGGCTTGCCTTGCCTTCTCAGATATGATAATAAGTTATTTTCCTGCAGTGTGGTCTTTGAATGTCGCTTTGTAATGAAACATCTGGAAGTGATATTTGGAAACGTCTAACCTATCATATCCATGTAAATCGGAGTGTTTTCTGCTGAAATAGAGCAAAAAGAAAAGTCTGGTAAACCTGAACCTAGTTATTAGTGGCTTTTAATGAATACATGACAGTATATTTGGAATTCCTTCACACATGTGGCAAAATGATTCTAACTGTGAAATTACCACTTTTGAAAAGAGATTAATGTCATATAATATAGTTGTTGTTTTTAATGATTACTGTGATTATTTAATTTGCTCGAACATATGAAGAAACCACAACGTTTTCGCTGGTATTTTGTTTTTCAACCTCACTGTACTTTTCATGTCCCAGGGCATAAGGAACTTGTATTTCTTTCTCCGCGCCTGGCTGTGTCCAAAGGGGATCTAGCCCTTACATTGACCTGGTTGTGTAATCTGGTCAAAGCATGTCTGTGTGACATTGTGTCCATCCCACCTCCTCAGTACATATTTTGATTATTCCCTGACACACCGCTGAAAATGAGGTCACAGTCCCCTTACAATTCGAGATATGCCGGCCAATTTGCTCCGACATGGAAGTTGTAATTGCTTGCATCAATTAATTATCCAGTTCCAGAGATTTCTCTCTCTCTCTCTCTCTCTCTCTCTCTCTCTCTCTCTCTCTCTCTCTCTCTCTCTCTCTCTCTCTCTCTCTCTCTCTCTCTCTCTCTCTCTTCTCTTCCCCCCTCTCTTTCACCTTCTCTCCCCCTCTCTCTCTCGCTATCTTTCTCTCTGTCTCTCTATAATTTAAAATGTTCCTTACTAGAGACAATCATTTACATATGGAAGTCAGAATGTTATACCTATAATTAGTTCATTAACATAGTATCATCCTCCTAATTCCTCCGGCTCAGTCAGAGATGGGTTGGTTGTCAGTGTGAGTATGGAGGAGAAACAGTAGGAACACAACACACACACACACACACACACACACATCAAGCCTTTATTATTGTGTTTTGTCTGACTGAAACATGGCTGCCTGCAGAGCAGACACACACTGGATAAACTTGCCACCTTCCTCTAGCCCGCTGATGTCACAGTGCCTGGCCTCAAACAACACCCCACAATCATTGGGTCCTATAATGACTTGTAATGTATAAGTCATCTCAAAGGAACATGCACATGCTCTGATCATGGTACTCTAACACAAACACACTATAATTTCACAAAAATGTACGATCAGATTGAAAGATGTTTAGTAAAACGTTAGAAATCACCACAATGGCTCCTTTTTAGAGTAAGGCAGGAACATTGTATTTATTCATGAAAAAGCCTGGAAGATACTGCTTGTTTACCCAATATTTCTCAGAAGTTATGAGCTTCTAAACAGATGCAGGACACTTGTCTACAAGCACTATTTCTATCTCTCCCTGTGATTCATTGTGTCTATGAACATCATCTAACTATGTACAGCTAGCTAGCTAGAGGACATGGGTCTGAGAGAGAGAAAGAGAGCGATCTTGAACCACCTCTCCTTTAAAGCAAACAGATGAATAGGCTGTCTTGAGGAAGAGGTGAGACGTGGCTTATTTCTGCCTCTAGTGTTTCAGATCAAGCCCTCTCCCTCTCCCTCTCCCTCTCCCTCTCCCTCTCCCTCTCCCTCTCCCTCTCCCTCTCCCTCTCCCTCTCCTCCCCTTCCCCCCCTCTCTCTCTTTCTCTCGTCCTCTCTCTCTCCCAATTTCCCTCTCCCGCATACACTCCCCTGTCTGCTCCGGCGGCACTCCCTCTCGCTCTCTTCTCGTCTGCTCTGGCTTGTCGTTCAGGGTCCTGTAGCAGGGGTGTCAGGAACAGATTGTGACACTTTGTGACACGGCAGTCAGGCAGAATTACAGTGCGCCTCTGTCCCACTGTCATCTTCCGACAGCCAACTGTCCATCAGGGTTTCTGAGATCGGCCCTCTGGTACTGCTCCACAGCTCTCTCACACAAACACACAAAGCTCCACGTGCGCTGGAGAGGAGGCCGCCACCGCTCACAAGTTTTTAACAAGCGCCCGGGTGGATCTAATCTTCTCAAATATAATTAGTGGCAGAAAATAATAATAATGTGACGGTGTGCAGTGACCTCAGAGCAGCCATTACGTGGCATAGCAGCCTGCCTGCCTGTCGCAGCGTAGTTAATCTCTGCTAATTATTTACTGTAGCTCAGGGCCTCTGCCAGCCTTAAAAAAGGCATCGGGTCATCCTATTTAATACAAAACACCCCATGTGTCGTCAATGGAATATTGTGACATTAAGGGATGTTATTACAGTATATCTAATTTAATGTAATGTGTCATATTATTAGAATTAAAAATAAAGGCTAATTGAATGAAATGAGATGTTCATGTACTGGTTCAAGCTGACTTGTGCAGTCAGGATATATGAAAGGAGAGGCATTTTCCTAGAAGATTCATGGATTGTGGTGGTGGTGTTGAATGTCATTGTTGAAGGTTGAAAGTATTGAGCGTCTGAATTATATCCATATGTTTTCAGGAATGACATAAATAGGATCAGCCTGAATCCATTCTGACTTATCAAGCATTCGCCGCTGCCAGAGCCTCTGCTACACTTGGCAACTATTACGGCTCCGAGGCTTCCAATAACAAATCCTATTCCACTGAATGTCCACTGAAATTGGGCATGGATCAGGGATCAGGAACAGCCAGCATCACCATCCTGTTTTGCTTTTCCGTTTGTGTCACTCAGCTCTTTGGCTACATGTTGCATGCGCACCTCCTGTAACCCAACCACATTTTTTATGTCAGGTCGGGCTCTGGCAGTGGAGCATCTTCCCTTTGCCTGTGTTCGAAATGGCACCCTATTCCCTATGTAGTGCACTACTTTTGACCAGAGTCCTAAGGGGAGGACCCTTTGTTCTCTTCCTCTCAGTATGGAGGCTGTTCCGGTGGGGTAAGTTGAATAAGTGAAGCCCAGAGGATTCTCTCTTCACAATGGTCTCACTCTGATTGGATGCATGCAGAGGGAGCCCAAGGAGAGAGCTCTGGTTGCCATAGCAATGTGGGAACAGGACTGTGTGAGCGAGAAAAAAGGGGGGAAAAGAACAGGATGCATTCTTTAGCAGTAGGAAACACACTACATTGACCAACATACCCCCTTCCTCTCTCTCTCAGAGAAACACACACATATATATACACACACACTCCTTCATACACATACACACCGCATCACACATAAGTCTCTCTCTAGACCCCCTGAGGAGAAGCTTAGCTCAAGCCGCGTCCTTCAATCACAATGTCTTGGCCTGTAGGCCCAGGCTGGAAGCCAGAGAAAACACAATCCAGCTCACCAGGAGTCCAGCACAGTACCGGCTCCCCCTCATAAACATGATTACCGGTTGTTCACGGCTGGGTATCGCTTACCTCTCCTGGGCCAACAAATCATCATGACCCCTCTTCCCTTCCTTTCCATCGTTCCCCTCTCTTCTTCTCGTCAGAGCACTGTAAATATCACAGACATCTTTCCCTTGACTTTTTTTTTACGCTGTCTGTCTTTAGAACACATCTAACCTTCTCCCCCTCCCTGACCTCTCTAATGCTTTCGGCATATGACTAACCCTGCACGTAGAGTCTACAAGGAATTAAGAAAAACCTAGCTGAATAGAGAGTGTGTGTGTTTGTGTGTTTGTGTGTTTGTGTGTGTGTGTGTGTGTGTGTGTGTGTGTGTGTGTGTGTGTGTGTGTGTGTGTGTGTGTGGGTGTATACACTGAGTGTACAAAACATTAGGAACATGACATAGACTGACCAGGTGAACCCAGGTGAAAGCTATGGTACCAGAGCGCCAAGTCTAGGTCCAAAAGGCTTCTTAACAGCTTCTACCCCCAAGCCATAAGACTCCTGAACAGCTAATCATGGCTACCCGGACTATTTGCATTTATTTTACTGCTGCTCTTTAATTATTTGCTTTTTTTTATTTTTTACTTAACACTTTTAATTTTTTTTCTATAAAACTGCATTGTTGATTAAGGGCTTATAAGTAATCATTTCACTGTAAGGTCTACACCTGTTGTATTCGGCGCTTGTGGCAAATTAAATTTGATTTTGATTTGATTTGATCCCTTATTGATATCACTTGTTAATTCCACTTCAAATCAGTCTAAATGAAGGGGAAGAGACAGGTTAAATAATTATTTTTAAGCCTTGAGACAATTGAGACATGGATTGTGTATGTGTGCCATTCAGAGGGTGAATGGGCAAGACAAAATATTTAAGTGCCTTTGAACAGAGTATGGTAGTAGGTGCCAGGCGCACAGGTTTGTGACAAGAACTGCAACACTGCTGGGTTTTTCACGCTCAACAGTTTCCCGTGTGTATCAAGAGTGGTCCACCACCCAAAAGGACATTCAGCCAACTTGACACAACTGTGGGAAGCATTGGAGTCAACATGGGCCAGCATTCCTGTGGAACGCTTTCGACACCTTGTAGAGTCCATGCCTTGGCGAATTGAGGCTGTTCTGGGGGCAAAAAGGGGTGCAGCTCAATATTAGGAAGGTGTTCCTAATGTTTTGTACACTCAATGTATATATTCATGTGTGTGTGCTAGGGTGTGGGTGGGCGTCCTAGGTAAAGGGGGGTGATAGTTTGGCTTTTGGGCATGGGGGGGTGGGGGGGCTACAGTATGAATGTTTAGTGTCTGGGGAGTCCACAGCAAGGCCTGTTGGTTCATGGCCCACCTCCCCTCTGTCTCCCCTCTTTCTCTCCTGTCTCTGGGCCAAACGCAGCAGTCTAATATACACCTCCTCTCATGCATGTGATCCTGCTGGGTTTCCCCTATAACAATCTATCATAGGTGTACTGTGTAGCCTACGCTCCACTTCAGACTGGAGCTGAACCTTTCATTGACATCTGTTAACCATGTCAAGTTGGACAACATCTTAGTATTTTAATACATGACAGGTTTAATGATTTAAAGGTCCTGTTCCAGTGAACAAGCAGTTAGCTGACAGAAATCCTTAAAGCGTGTGTTGGGACTCTAGAAGTATCCTTCAGCCCACTGTTGTTGAAATGTGTGGATGAAAGATGGGGGCTGGACGTGCTGAGCCTGTTGTATAATCAATGCCTCCCTGCCTCCTTTTAGTGATATGGAAGTAGCCCTGCCTGGCTCCCCCAGCTAGCAGCACTGAGACTCAGTGGATTACTGTACACAGGCTAGAGCAGGGGCTGGTGGGGCTGACTTTATCTTTACCAGACCCCCAAGGAAATGACATGGTCTCCGGGTTGTTTAGCTTTCAGCTCCCAGTTAATTCATCTGGCTTTATACTGTTGTTGCCTACTACTGTAGCCTTGTGCATGCAGTGCATGAAGTGAAAGAATGTGTAGGAGAGAGGGGAAAAGGAGGGGAAGAAAGATATGACGGGCTAGGCATGGACAAACTAATTTGTTGTCCTTAGTAGAGTAGAGAATGTCGGGGAGCTATTTCCGGGCTTACGATCTGAGAACGTTTAGCTAATATTATGTTTTGCATGTGTTTTGAGTTGAGCCCAGTGTTTTTCAGTTTTGACAAGGCTGTCCATGTGTATTAAGCCAGTGTTTTTTCTCTGCTTGGGAGAAGGGCATGTTCTGTCTTATTTAGGGCCTGCGAGGCTGACTGGATTACTGTGAGGCTTTGGATGTCACATCACTTCTATTTTAGAAGCCAGCGAAATTTCCCTTAAACCATAAGGCAACAGCCTAAGAACCAAATAAATAAAATAAATAAATATATCAATAAGAAAAAAAGCCCCTGGAATTATAGTTTTCAGAAGGTTTTTCCAGAGACATTATTTCCCTCATGTCACGAGCAAATTTGGAGGCAGAATGAAATTGCCAGCAGTGAAAAAGCAAGACAAGGTTCATGAGAAGAAATTACATTTTCCCGTGGGCATCCAGTAAATAGAGGCTTCCAGTAAATAGAAACAGTTATGAGGAATAATTTTTTTCTCTCCCATTGGTGAGGATTTGGTTTTAAGGCTCACTTATCCATCTGCAATCTAGATGTCAGACCCCAGGAATCCGAAGGATGGCCACTGTGATGTCATATTTATGACAGACGAGTGCTAGCTGCGGCCTCGCTATCCCCGGCCCTCCCACCGTCTTTGTTTATTTCCCATCTCTCTTGGAGATTCAGTTTAATATGCGCTCCTGTTTATACAGTATGTTTCCTTAAGTCTAATCATCATGCTTTGTTAGGAGCAGTCAGCCGAAGCCTAACCATTAGCTGGAGCCAGTGTGTGGTTTTAGGTAGGATAGATTTTCTTTCTCCTGTCATTTTGGATGTTATTTGTGAGGTTGGGAGCTCTGTGTTAGGATGGAAAGCTTTTCAGTGATGCCAGTTATGGCCCCTTCTTAGAGTTCTTATATTTGTTGGTGGCAGAAAATCAAGTCATGTCATTTTAAGCACTTTGGTGGACATTTTTTAAATATGTTTTCCTGTGGTTCCGGATTACAGATCAGTGGAGAACTGAGAAGGCTCAATTTATTTATTCATGCTGGGTTTCTGCTTTCATTCTTCTGGCCTCTGTTCTGTATTTGGGAATTGGCTCGCCTCAGGAAAGTACAGTGGGGAGAACAAGTATTTGATACACTGCCGATTTTGCAGGTTTTCCTACTTACAAAGCATGTAGAGGTCTGTAATTTTTATCATAGGTACACTTCAACTGTGAGAGACGGAATCTAAAACAAAAATCCAGAAAATCACATTGTATGATTTTTAAGTAATTAATTTGCATTTTATTGCATGACATAAGTATTTGATACATCAGAAAAGCAGAACTTAATATTTGGTACAGAAACCTTTGTTTGCAATTACAGAGATCATACGTTTCCTGTAGGTCTTGACCAGGTTTGCACACACTGCAGCAGGGATTTTGGCCCACTCCTCCATACAGACCTTCTCCAGATCCTTCAGGTTTCGGGGCTGTCGCTGGGCAATACGGACTTTCAGCTCCCTCCAAAGATGTTCTATTGGGTTCAGGTCTGGAGACTGGCTAGGCCACTCCAGGACCTTGAGATGCTTCTTACGGAGCCACTCCTTAGTTGCCCTGGCTGTGTGTTTTGGGTCGTTGTCATGCTGGAAGACCCAGCCACGACCCATCTTCAATGCTCTTACTGAGGGAAGGAGGTTGTTGACCAAGATCTCGCGATACATGACCCCATCCATCCTCCCCTCAATACGGTGCAGTCGTCCTGTCCCCTTTGCAGAAAAGCATCCCCAAAGAATGATGTTTACACCTCCATGCTTCACGGTTGGGATGGTGTTCTTTGGGTTGTACTCATCCTTCTTCTTCCTCCAAACAAGGCGAGTGGAGTTTAGACCAAAAAGCTCTATTTTTGTCTCATCAGACCACATGACCTTCTCCCATTCCTCCTCTGGATCATCCAGATGGTCATTGGCAAACTTCAGACGGGCCTGGACATGCGCTGGCTTGAGCAGGGGGACCTTGCGTGCGCTGCAGGATTTTAATCCATGACGGCGTAGTGTGTTTCTAATGGTTTTCTTTGAGACTGTGGTCCCAGCTCTCTTCAGGTCATTGACCAGGACCTGCCGTGTAGTTCTGGGCTGATCCCTCACCTTCCTCATGATCATTGATGCCCCACGAGGTGTGATCTTGCATGGAGCCCCAGACCGAGGGTGATTGACCGTCATCTTGAACTTCTTCCATTTTCTAATAATTGCGCCAACAGTTGTTGCCTTTTCACCAAGCTGCTTGCCTATTGTCATGTAGCCCATCCCAGCCTTGTGCAGGTCTACAATTTTATTCCTGATGTCCTTACACAGCTCTCTGGTCTTGGCCATTTTGGAGAGGTTGGAGTCTGTTTGATTGAGTGTGTGGACAGGTGTCTTTTATACAGGTAACGAGTTCAAACAGGTGCAGTTAATACAGGTAATGAGTGGAGAACAGGAGGGCTTCTTAAAGAAAAACTAACAGGTCTGTGAGAACCGGAATTCTTACTGGTTGGTAGGTGATCAAATACTTATGTCATGCAATAAAATGCAAATTAATTACTTAAAAATCATACAATGTGATTTTCTGGGTTTTTGTTTTAGATTCCGTCTCTCACAGTTGAAGTGTACCTATGATAAAAATTACAGACATCTACATGCTTTGTAATTAGGAAAACCTGCAAAATCGGCAGTGTATCAAATACTTGTTCTCCCCACTGTATATGTCACAAACCTCCTCCTTTGTTTGTGGTGTCAAGCTCTTTTGAACCTGTCATCTTTGAAAGTATTATCATCATCATAGGTTGTGTTGTCAAATGTGCTTGGAAAGGCGCTATCTTAAACCCCAGATTTTGTGTTTTCCAGACTCCTAACATTGTTGAGTATATTATACACATTAGACGCATAACAGTGTGTAAATGTTCTGTCATAATCATGTTGGAAGTATATTAGTATTTTAGCTACTCTTTAAGCTACACAAACCGAGATGCTCTTCCTAACAACTCAACATTTGGTCGCACTTCAAAAAAGTCTGTACAGAACCAAAGTACATTATGTAGATTATCCTAAAGTAGATACTAGTGACAGTTATGATACCAAACAAATCTTCTTTGAACTATAATCATTATCCTTCTCTACTGAACGAGCATTGGCTTAATCTCTTTCAAATGTGCACAACTTCATAGCCTGTAAGTTATTTATACATGATTCATCTCCAAAAACAATTGTCTTTCATCCAGCGCTGTCCTGTCCTGTCAGCAAGAAGATTTACACAAACACACAGACAAACACACGCACGCACACATATGCACACACACACACACATGCACACACACACAAACACACACACACACATACACACACACACAGCTCAGGCAGGTGATTAAGCGGCTTCCTGTCCTCTCCTTATCATCCTACACAAGCCTTCATCCTACTTGTCACACCACCCCATTTGATTACGGTCGATATTGACACAGAAATTGAATAAGTGTATGCAATAAGAAGATTCCGAAGAGGCGTGTGATGTGTGTGTGTGTGTCCCATTCACTCCTGATGAGGAGCATTGAGCCCCTTTAGAGACGTGACTGGATTTCATACACACAGGTAATCCCATCTCTGGCTGCAGCGCGACGACAACGTGTAAATAGAAAAGAAGGACAGAGATTAATCTGCCAGCCGTCTTTAATGGAATGACAGCAGTCTGGCATCAAGCGGGGGTGAAATTGCACCCAGTCCTTTGTTGGAAAATCGTTCCACATTAATCAGAAATTCGCTTCCCCCTCTCTATTCATCATGTACACACGTCCCTCCCTCCTTCCCTCCCCCGTCGTAATATATTACAGATCATGCTTTCCAGATCATGATTTCAGCTCCAATAAACCGATAAACATATATGAAATTCATCTTGTTTTTCACTCCCACCACCATACACAGCTAGCTTCCATTCATTCACTCCTCTTTCTTCTCACTGACCTTATGTAACATGGTTAAGAGGGGGAATTCCAAAGCATTAGACCTAAATTGGCATTCCATTTTCCATTTTCTATTTTCTATTAATTTTTTTGTCATTTAGCAGATGCTCTTATCCAGAGCGACTTACAGGAGCAATTAGGGTTAAGTGCCTTGCTCAAGGGCACATCGACAGATTTTTCACCTAGTCGGCTCGGGGATTAGAACCAGCGACCTTTCAGTTACTGGCACAACGCTCTTAACCACTAAGCTACCTGCCGTTCCCCACCCCCTTCATTGATGATTGCCTTTAGTACAGGAGATGAATGAGGATTATCAGGATAGTTCATGGCCATGGTTATTTGTGATGCTGTATATCGAGGAAAACCGCCCAGTTAAGGATGAAAAGATGATTGTATTAAGACATCATGCACAAACGTTGTTCAGCTATCCTATTAGCAATTTGCATAATTTTGCTAATGGCAGTAAATCTGGAATAGGATTGTTTTGGTGGGTCCACAGAGAATCTAGCGAAAGTTGCCATATACTGTCAACTAGTAGAACACTAAAGAAACCAAATTAGATACCAATAGATAACCTAAATTACTTTAAGTGAGCTAATAACTATAATCAAGCAGCATGTCTAGAGAGCATTAATAGATCTACAGCCTAACAGACAGTCTGTAATGCATTATAGTGTTCTGATGCATGTGTATTCAATCCAATTACACTATTGGCTCTGACTCGTTTAAAGAGTCACCCTGGCCGTGTTGGGGCCACAGAGAGAGGTCAGAGGGCAGCGCAGGGCCACACAAACCAGGGGATTGGCCAGGATTAACCCAGGATTGGCTCTCGGCCCCTGGCGCCCACCAGCCCCTTGGCCCACAGCCCAGCCCAGGCTGCCCAGGAAAGAGGTGAATTAGCCAGGCATTAGCTAGCCTCGGCCAGGGTCATCTGATTCCAAGCCTCCCCCTCTATCCAATTAGGACCTTATCTCCCTAGCCAAATGAGATCAATGAAGTGAAGGCTTGCACAGAGAAGGTGTGATAATCAACAGCAGGGAGAGCACATGGGGGTAGAACACTGCTGGTTGTCTTGGAAGAGAGCGAGACAGTATACTGTACACTGCAGTATGAGACAGTATTCTGTACACTGCAGTATGCCGTGATGATGAGCTTATGCTGCCTAGTAGTACTGTAGCTCACCTCTATTGTGTGTTTGTGGACATCCTGGTGGTGTAATGCATTTAGAGTTTTCTTTGTGCTTTTCATTCTCAAGTGCAGCCACTTTAGGTTGTTGGATATTGTGAATAATTAGAGTTTTGCCTCTTATCGTGGATGAATTTAAACTGCTGATTTCTGATGGCTAAAAGGTACTGCAGAGTAGCAACGGCACGGTAATTGCTTTTTATACATAATGCATGTAAAAGCCACTTTTAAGCGTTATACAATGGGTTGGAGAGCAACCCTTTGCGGCTAATGTAGTCCACTGTTAATTTCCTTGTCAATTAGGGGAAAAAAAGAATGTTTGACGTTTCTAGATGTAATTAGGAAAATAATTAACCTCTACACGCGCCCCAAAAAAGCAGTCCATTTAGTTTTTTTCCCCTCCTCGTCCTCTATTCTTGAAAAGGACTCGTTGTGACTCCGGATGAGTTTTAGCGTGAAAGAGGGCCCTGATTAAATGGACAATTTTTCTGTTTTAGTGCAGTTCCACATCATTTAATTACATTTCTGTGCACTTAGCACAGTGTTACAATATCTAAACCGGCTTTGAATGTCTCCAGACTTTGAACCTCACAGAAATAATAATTGCAAATGTTCAACTCACTTTTCATTCTTTCCCCTCGCTGTAATAAGTAGCAATTTTAATGTCGGGAAATCGTCCCCAAATCAATTTCTATGACACAATGACTAACAATTATATACGCTCTAAGGGGGCGGGATTCATTTAAACATGTGCCCTCAAAATTGAGGAAGCATAGAGAAAAAATTAATTGTAAGCAGCCCTGGAGTTTATATATAAATATATAATATCCTTAATATTTACTCCTCCAATGCTGACACTCTACCAGTGATTGTATGGCACCACTGGTGTGTCCCACAGCCATCTGGCTGAAGGCTCAGTGCCCGTGATATGGCTGAACAGGGATCCATTCCATTGAATTCATGGCTGGTCATTCTCCTCATAGCATTCTGAACATGCGCTTCCACTGGAGAACAATAGGTATATAGACTTAAAGAGTGTCTCTCGTCTCGTTACGGAGTGGGCTCGCCCTACTCTTATGGCACCGAAAGCCAAAAATGAAGATGACTACATCTCCACTGGGCAGGTACGTGAACTCATTGAGAAGCAGAAAGACTTCTATAAGGACATTTTACTCAAACAGAAAAATTACTTTAAAAGCTTTATACAAATGATCATGGAGTCTACGAACAAACGGCTGGATGACCTTCTGATGTGGAAGGATATGGATGTATTTAATGGCCACTCAGGATAAACTTTCCACTGACTGTTCCTGTAAAATGAAGGATATCTGCACCGTCTGTGAGAGCCTCCTAACCATATCTGGGAAGGCTGATTACCTGGAGGGTCAATCAAGGCGAAATTATCTTGTAATAGATGGAATCCAGGAAAGTCAAAGTGAAACATGGGCTGAACGAGAGGACAAAGTTCGAAAGTTGTTTTCTGAGAAGCTACAACTGGACCACAGACAGGTTGAGCTGGAACGTGCTCACCGGTCTAGGAAACCAGGTGGCACTGGTGCTAGTGGTGCCAGACTAAGGTCGATTGTAGAGAAGTTCCTCAGGTTCAAGGACAAGCTTGCGGTCCTTGGAAAAGCCAAAAGCCTTAAATTAAAGGGCCCAACATCTTCATCAATGAGGTCCGCCAAAGAAGAAAGTAATTTATGCCAGCTATGAAGGCTGTGCGAGAACGTGGGAACATAGCCTATGACAAACTGATTGTTCATCCTCTCTCCCATGCCCCCCCACCAATATGGCTGAACATTCCAAAGCTGTATCAATGCCACTCGGTTGTAGTGATCATAACTTGGGGCTCTATTCAATCTGTAAAGCTTAAGCGTTACACATTCCGCAATATAAATGTAAAGGTAATTTCCAATTGAGCCGACATAAGCAGCATTTACCATCTCTGCTAAAGCGGGAACATTGCCTTTAAATGTCAATTACACTGTAAAGCTGAATTTCCTCGATGCGGATTGTATAGAGCCCTTTGTTGCACTCATGAGAAAAAACGAAATACCAAAGGCTGGCCCTAAGGTAATATACAGAAGGTCCTACAAGGGGTTCAATCAGGACTCATTTGTGGATGAGGTTAAAAATGTGCAATGGCTAGAAGTGTGTAGTAAGGATGATCCTGAAATGACACTGAGTGTGCTTATGAAATTATTATGTTGATAAACATGCCCCATTAAGAAATCTGGAAAGTGTCAAAGGTCATTCCACTACCTAAGGATACAAAAGCTGACTTCACTGGTCCTAATAGTCATCCTATAAGCTTGCTGCCTGTGTTAAGTAAATTCTTGAAAAAATATATATCTGTGCAAATCCAGGATTATTTATCATGTAATGGTCTGATAACGGGTTTCTAGCATGCATACAGAGAAGGGCATCCTCCGAGTACGGCCTTAGCGCAAATGACAGATGATTGGCTAAATACTATGGATGAGAGGTGGGAGAGCAACCCTCTGTGGGTGCAGTGCTGTTAGACTTTAGTACTGCTTTTAATGTAATTGATATTGAACTGTTGCTAGGTGAAGATTTACACTGTGGTGTTCCTCAAGACAGCTGCCTAGGCCCACTCCTCTACTCTATCTTTACTAATGATTTACCCTCAGTAATTAATAAAGCAAGAGTGGTTATGGATGCTGATGACTACAATGTATAGCACTGCATAAGCATACAATGAGCTAACACATTACTGAGCAAAGAACTAAGAACGGTGTCTGAGTGGGTTAACATGAACAAATTGGTGTTGAATATTTCTAAAACAAAATGTATTGTATGTGGTCCAAGATACAGTGGGCTCCAAAATTACTGGCACCCCTGACTGGCAATGCACAAACAATACTTTAAAAAATATAAACAATATAATTATAGAGATCAACTCAAAATACCAACGTGAGAAATACTGTACTTTATTAATGTTTCAATGGAACCAACCAAAATCATACAATTATTTAATACAAAATAAATATCACCAAAATCAAGGTTTCATAATTATTGGCACTCCTCATTTAGTACTTAGTGCAACCACCTCTGGCAAGGATAACAGCATGGAGTCTTTTCCTGTAATGTTTAACAAGGTTAAGGAACACATTTGGAGGGATTTTGGACCATTCCTCTATGCAGATCCTTTCAAGATCCTTCACATTCTTGGGTTTGCACTTATCAACTGCCCTCTTCAACTCAGCCCACAGATTTTCGATTGGTTTGAGGTCCGGCGACTGAGATGGCCATGGCAGAACATTGATTTTGTTGTCACAGAACCATTTCTGTGTGGATCTTGAGGTATGTTTTGGGTCATTATCTTGTTGGAAAGTCCACCTACGACCAAGTCTCAGCCAAAATTGCCTGATACTTGGTGGAATTCATTATGCCATCAATCTTAATCAGTGCCCCTGGACGTCTGGAATTAAAACAGCCCCAAAACATAATTGAGCCACCACCATATTTCACTGTGGGTATGAGGTGCCTCTCCTTGTATGCATCTCTGTTTCGACGCCAAACATGCCGATGCTGTATCTGACCAAAACGTTCAATTTTGGTCTCATCTGATCAGAGCACCTTCTTCCAGTCATAATTTAAATGACGTTTGGCAAACTCCAAGCGCTTGCGTCTGTGTCTTGGGGTCGGAAAGGGCTTTCTTCTGGCAACCTCCCAAAGAGCCTGTGGTTGTGGAGGTGGCGTCTGATGGTGCTTTTTGAAACCTGGTGACCCAACACGCCACCAAGGCCTGCAATTCTTTCACAGTGATTCTTGGGGATTTTATTGCTTCTCTCACCATCCTCCTCCCTATCCTGGGGGGCAAAATGCATTTACGTCCAGGTTTTCAACTGTTCCATATCTTTTTTATTTTTGTATAATTGCCCTGACAGTGCTCAGTGGTATAGTCAATCGTTTGTGGATCTTCATGTAGGCATTATCAGATTTATGAAGGTCTACGACCATCTGTCTCTTTTGAACTGCCAGTTCTTTGTTTTCTTCATGGTGTTGGATGACAAAGGGATATTGCATGCGTGTTATCTCATTTTTATACCCTAGTGAAACAGGAAGTGATGTAATGGCTCAATATTCCTTAAGACTTAGATAAACTTAAATAAGTGGAATTTAAATCCTGGTTTAATTTTGGTAGATGTTATTTACAATAATCTTTAATTGATTTGGAGGACATAGA
Organism: Coregonus lavaretus; assembly: GCF_964263955.1. Lineage (NCBI taxonomy): Eukaryota > Metazoa > Chordata > Actinopteri > Salmoniformes > Salmonidae > Coregonus > Coregonus lavaretus. The sequence goes on from NW_028161078.1 coordinate 58,358, forward strand.
TGTTTTATTAAATCAATAAATGATTTTGGTGGGTTCCATTGGAACATTAATATAGTACAGTATTTCTCACATGTTGGTATTTTGAGTTTATCTCTATAATTATATTGTTTATGTTTTTTAAAGTATTGTTTGTGCATTGCCAGTCAGGGGTGCCAGTCATTTTATATGCCTCCTGGTGACCCTCAATTAAACTTGGCGATGGATGGGAACAAGTTGGTGGAACAAGTTAAAAAGACCAAATGACTTGAGGTCACGTTGGACGCAGCTCTATCGTAGTCTGAACATATATATAACATTGTAATTAAAATGGTAAGGGCATTACTATAACAAGAACATGTTCTCAGTATTTAACATCCAGCATTCTGAATCAGGTGATCCAAGCTTTGGTTCTGTCACACATAGAGTACTGTCCATTCATATGGTCATCTGCAGCAAAAAAAATACAAAAAAAGCTCCAACTCGCTCAATACAGGGCTGCCAGATCAGTGCTTTATTGCTCTATCCATATGAATTTCAACCGAATGCACCATAATCTCTCATGGCTTCTCGTTGAAGACAAATTATTTTGACTTTCTTTAGGAACTTCAGATTTTTCAAGAAACCACAGTATTCTTCTAAACAATTAGTGTATACTATCACTTCAACATAACCACCAAACCAGACAGGCAAGTTCAGGACATCTGATACTCCCCAGACCACGGACAAATCTCCTCAAATCTACAGTAATATACAGAGCCATTACTAAATGGTTTTTAAAAACCAAATAACAGTTCTAAGGCAAAAACGAAATCCACCTTCAAGAAGAAAGTCTAATGCGATCGACCATATGACTGGACAGATACTAATCCCACTGAATGTTTAATGTATTACCTGTCAGGTATTTTAATTGGCTGTAATGTCTACTTGTTAAATGTTGGGAATGTAAATGTAATTGTTTGTAATGTCTTTTAAATTCTGTGTTACACCCCAGGAAGATAAACTGACGTTATGGTGTCAGCTAATGGGGATCCTAATAACAATTCAAAATTCAATTCCTTCAACAGCCCAGCCAGTCTAGTCTTATGGCTCTAGTCTTCTCTAGTCCCACGCTTCCCCTTCCCCTGCCTCTCCCCTGTGTCTCCTCAGCCGAGTTAGATAAAAGGTCTCTTAAATTCACCACAGCGTGCCGGGCTCACAGGGAGAAGCTGGCATCACAGGGGTCTTATGACAATCAGCACTCGGCCAGAAACTAATGAGCATGGGGAGGGGAGTGGGGAGCATGGGTGGGGGTGGCAACAGTTGCAGCCAGCAGCCAGCAGCAGTAGGTAGAATAGGGGGTTTGTTAAGGGAAATGAGGTAGTGTAGTGGGCTGGCTGGCTGGCATGATGTTGTCTGTCTGTTGGGCTAGGCTAGGCTGGGCCCCAGCTCCACATCCGCAGCACTGACTAGATTAGCTTCCAGGGGGCAGAGCAGTAGTCAGTTTGGGAAAATATCACAGCCCATTAGTTAGGAGCAATGAAATGGAGTCAACTTCTGGGACTCCATTAGGCACGCTGCGCTTAGACAGGCGGTGTCCCTGGGTGTGCTGTTGCTATTCTGGAAGGGTTGAGCACATAGATATATAATTGGACTGGGGAAATCAAGCAGGTTCCAGTGGCCCTGGTGGGGCTTTCACACTCAAAATGAGAACATAGGCCTTTGTATTGAAAAAAAAAATATATATATATATCCTGTTAGCATTATGTGGGCTTTTTGGAAAACAGTGCACAGTGAAAAGAAAAAGGCAGCCTGGCTGCGTGCTGGGGTTTTGTTTAGATTTTTTTATCCCTCTCTCTGTCTTTCTCTCTCTCACGCTTGTTAGATTTCACCCGATGCTTTAAATTAAAATTGCTTTATTTGTGGACTCTAGCTCCTGCTAACCCTTAACTAAATTACATGCATTTATTCATCTGCAGTTGTATCGAGGCACTGATGAGGTTGTGGTTTGTCATAAACATGGCTATGTCCTTAGACAGGCTTCTTGGTATGCTTCAAGAGGCCATTTACTTTAGAATAGATCACCTACTACTGCTAAGTCATCAGGATTTGAATACAGCCATTTAAAATGGATGCTCAGATATACTTTTTTTCAGTTACTCTTGACTTGATACCTCACCCTGCTTTTTCACTCTTCTTAAAAATGTCCTTACTCTAAAGAATTACCTTTGAATGGCTGGTTTATTGACATTTTGGTTGGGTAGAGTAGCGTCTCGGATGTGGATGGTGAGGATAGGCCTCACTGCTTCAGGTAATTGATGTGCAATTTTTAGCACCACCCAGGGACTTTTCTATCATTACAATTTCAGATTGGGATGCCTCGCTTGGTTTGCCTAAAACCCCCGACATGTTCCGCCACAAATAGAGGTTGTTCTGACAATCATCTGTCTTAATGTACTGAATAGAAGTCTCTCTCTGTTTGGTTTTCTTTGTCTAAGTTGTGTATCCTGCCTATCGTTACATTTTACTCTCTGATGGCATTTGCTGGTGTCGTTACTATTGTTTTATTGAACACTTTATGTTAGATTCTATTCACGTAATGAGTCAATAGAATGCTTTTCATGCAGTCACCTTGTTAAATAGTCCCCTTGCCCCTTTTCAAGGGTGAAGTAAACAGCTCATACATTTGCATGAATGTATCATGTAACATATTGCTCTTTTGTAAGCCAGTTATCAACCGTAACACAGCTAATGATGTTGTATCTCATCCCAACAGCTAACGAGTGTCCCTGTCCCCCAGGAACAGGAGTGCCTGTGGGTCTGGGTCAGACCCTACCACCTCCAATGTCCCTTCTCTGCCATTGCAGTATGTGTTGTCTGCTTCCCTCCTCAATCACCAAATCAGGACACACTCAGAGATCATCTACTAACATCATCTGATCAACTACAATCAGAGCATTCTGACATTGGAATTGTTTTCCTAGGGGACTTCAACAGATTTGATACAAACCTAATCTGCAGGGGAAATGGCTTCACGCAAGTTGTACGAGAAGGAACGAGGAAATGCTATACTGGATTTAATCATCACAGATATGAAGCAGCTGTATAACACACCAACAATCCTTCCCCCAGTCGTTCTGAGTGATCATAAGGCAGTTCTGTGGTCCCCTAAGGTGAGAAGTAGGAGCCAGAGATGCACAATATCGACCTGTAAAAGAAGCCAACATGAACCACTTCGGAATGTGGATTACCACCCACCCCTGGCATGAAGTCTATGAAGCCCCTGATTTAACCTCGAAGACCAGAGCCTTCTACAACACTCTGACCAGGGCGTGTGGCAACTACTTCCCAGTGGTCACAGTAAAACTCCACCCCACGGATAGACCATGGATGACAGCAGAAATTAAGAACATGATCACTCTATGTCAAAAAGCATACGCCCGTGGGAAGAAATCAGTGCTCACCAGGTACTATCGAAACAAGGTTCAGAGGTCCATACAACATGCCAAAAATACATTCTACTCCACACAGATGTCTCACTTGAAAAGGAAAGACCCAAGGTCCTGGCACAGGGAGGTACAATCCATGGCCAGAATGAGGAAAGCACCACTCAAAATTATCATTCCCGGTGATGATCACAATGACAACAGAATAATTGCCAATGAAATAAATAAAAGGTTCTCTCAGGTCAGCCAACAAAACCTCCTCCTGGTCCTCATCAACACTCTCACCTGTGTTAACGAGAGAATCACTGACATGATGGCAGCTGGTCCTTTTGTGGCAGGGCTGAAATGCAGTGGAAATGTTTTTTGGGATCATCTGATCACTCTTCATGACATTCTGGAGTATATGCAAATTGCCATCATCAAAACTGAGGCAGCAGACTGTAGATTGATGAGAGAAAAAAAGTATTTAATCTATTTTAGAATAAGGCTGTAACGTAACAAAATGTGGAAAAAGTCAAGGGGTCTGAATACTTTACTTGGCTCATCGTGCGCTAGCGACTCCTTGTGGTGGGCCGGGCACCTGCAGTCTGACTTCGGACGTCAGTTGAACAGTGTTTCTTCCGGCACATTGGTGCAGCTGGCTTCCGGATTAAGCGGGCGGGTGTTAAGAAATGCGGTTTGGCGGGTCATGTTTCGCAGGACGCATGACTCGACCTTCGCCTCTCCCGAGCCCGTTGGGGAGTTGCAGCGATGAGACAAGATCGTAATTGGATCGCAATTGGATATCACAAAATTGGGGAGAAAAGGGGGGTAAAATACTAAAAATAAAAAATAAAGAAAGGGAAGAAGAAGTTGTCTGGTAGCCATATACACAGGCTACATTCACCCCTGCCTGGAATACACAGCACCGGCTTGGCATAGCTCTTTAACTGGAGCGCATCAAGAAGCATGCTTGCAAAATTATCCTCAGCACAGCATATCCTGGATACAAGGATGCTCTGACTTCATTATCACTACCCTCACTTCTTGAGAGAAGAGAGAAACACTGCCTGGACTTTGCTGTATCCCTGTTCAAGTCCCCCTTCAGGGACAGGTTACCTGCCTGTCAAGGATAGGTGTCAGGCAGATCCACCCAAAGTGCCCAACTGGTCTTTATTCCACAGCCAGGACTGAAAGATATAAAAAGTCGGCCATACCCTACCTATGCAAACTAATCAACAAAACTCTTTGATTCTCCTAAATGTACATTACCATAAATTGCACTTGTGATTTCAATTTAAATCTTGTATTGTGTATGTAGTGTAATATCCATGTATTTCAGTGACCTTGACTGCCATGTGGATATCAGTAAAAACTTGAACTTGTGTTAATTGGTTTTCCGGAAGATTGGCTGATATCATTATTATTTTGACCTTTTTTGCATGGTTTCTATTAGATATATAAATGGATGACCTAGCAGGAAGTGTCAGAGCAGGGTGAAATATGCTAAAATATGAGTCATTGACAGGCTGCTTCACAAAGGCAATGTTCTGCTTCTCTCTCTGTCCTTTCTATTTGTAGAATAATTTCCCCTGTAGCAGGAGAATGGTGACCTTTCCACACCCCTTGGGACACCATCACCATGAATGTTATCAAAACCTTAAAGACAGCACTCAGCCTCCAAGTCACTCTCATCCCATCCCAGCCTAAAAGAGAGCCCATCCCAGCCCACCTCAACCTTCCACCCCTGACCTGTCTCTCCGACAGGCTTAAGAAAGCGCCCTTGACAGCTCCTTTGACTGTATGGGAAGGAGGAGGGGTGGATGGGGATCCACTGTGTAAAGAATAGGTGAAATGGAGGGTAAAAAGAGGGCCAGCCATTTGAAAATGTCTGCAGTGAGAGATCTAATCAGGCTGCTGTGTTTGCCTGTGGGCTGTCCTGGACCCATTTAAGTAGCTAGCTTAGTTAACGCTTTGCACCTTACCGCTGGTTCTCCCAGGCCCAGCCCTCAGAGTGCTTCTCATGTCATCAACAACCCCCCACCCCTCCACCACACACTACATTCACTCACACACAAAAGCACACGCACACCAGCCCCATAACCCTCTGGAACACATCACCCCCTGTCCCCCTAGCCCAGCCAGTCCCGGCCCTGGATTTATGCCCCCCCCCCAAAAAAAACCCCGCCTTGACAGGTTTATCTGTTCACCCGGTCAGTCGGCAGACCCCAGAGAGTTGGAAAGCTGGCAGTTAGGGAAGGAGTAGGCTCTTGGAAAAGCAGGGCAAGTAAATGTCAAGTGAACCGCCAAGGATGGATATTATAGCTGCTGGGTACCAGAGAGAGTATCGCCTGTCTCTCGCTGTCTGTTTTACAGTCAGCCCGCTACACAGCACAAGATGGCAGTCTCCACTGGACTGTCCTCCTATTGATTTCCAGACCGTTATGTGCAGGTTAGAATTAGAGGGTTCCCACAGAGCGATGTTATACACTGTCCCTGCTATGGATTGAATGGAAAGGATCAGTGATTACCGAAGTACCATTTCCCCCCTCTCATTTTCTCAGGAGCTCAGCACTATCCTAAAGAGCTGTGGAGTATTGGGGAAAACACACAGTGGGGTTAAATTTGTGCTCCTTGATTAACTCACTCCCTAATACGGCTTGTCACAACGGTTTCTCCTCCAGAGCCCCAGCCAGCATGGAATGTTAGTCCAGGCAAGACTCTGCCTCTGGTTACCTGAGGTGAATGGAGATGGGATTTAGCTAGTTGAGATCTTTCTCTCCGTTCACCGTTGACGTGTAGCTCCAGCATTATGCTATAGTTCACTCATGTGCCTGTACAGTATTTGCACTCCAGTGAACCCTCTCTGACAGCAGCACTCTCAGACACACAGAGGAAATCTAAATTGTGAGATGATAATTGTCTAGGGCCCTAATTGCATGTCTCCTGTGAAAGTCTCCCCCCTCTCCCTCTCTCTGCAATCATTTTAGAACTACTTAAACGCTTCGCTTGGGTGTGGATTAGTGGATAATGGGCGCAGCAGGAGGCCAGGTAGTCTTTAGAAGTGTTCCTGAGATGGATAGCATTGGCGGTCCCTAGGGGTGGGGGTGGTGCTGGAGGTGGAGGAGGGAAGCGGAGAGCCAGGAGTTCATTGTTGCTGTGACAGGTTGGTTAAGTGGATTACATGCAGTTTAAAGGGAAACTTCACCGCTAGACACTATTTGGGGTTTTCCAGTCTCCCTACATAATTCTGAGTGATGAGAGGGTGTGTCAGATATAATTATGCACTATATCGATATTTTAACATTTTCGAGCCGGGAGAGTTCAACCAATGATGTCACTGATTGATTGAGCGTGCTGTCTGACCTAAACAAATTATAATAATTTGTAGCAATTCTTGTGGGCTTTGTGTTACTTCGAATGCACTATCACGCTAGCAGCATGTAGATATGTTTGTCCTTGTTCAATAGAGCCATTGGACTTGCCTCAACGATGTTCCTATCTGCCAGGACATTGCAGGATACAGTGCCTTCAAAAAGTATTCACACCCCTTGACTTTTTACACATTTTGTTGTGATAGAAGGTCGGATTAAAATTGATTTAATTGTCATTTTTTGTCAATGATTTACAGTACACAAAATACTTTGTAATGTCAAAGTGGAAGAACATTTATTTGTAAAAATAATAATAATTTTAAAAAAATACTGTATCTTGATTACATACTGTAAGTAATCAACCCCCTGAGTCAATACATGTTAGAATCACTTTTGGCAGCGATTGTACAATATTTGCACATTATAAATTTGTAATTCTTCAAGCTCTGTCAAGTTGTCTGACACCAGCCAATCACCCACACCATCCCATCGTCATCAGCAGCAGGATTAGTCTGTAGGACACACAGTAGTCAGTGTTTAGCCAACATTGTATTACTTTGTCCCCATCAATACACACTCTAACAAGGTACTATATCCACCCACCTAACCTTCTACTAACCTTCACACACAATACCCACTCCCAACAGACACCAGTCAGTCACCCACACCATCTCTGCTTACTAATACCTCTTTCTCTGTATGAACAATCAACTAAGCCTCCATAATACATAGCAGTAGAAGTTGTAGCCAACTATGACAACACAGACCAGGTTTATGCCTAGCTTCAGTATATTTATTTGCTCATCACTGAGTCATGGAAAGATTTATCAAAGGTGACTTACACTAGTTCTTGGTGCTGAGCTTGATGTTGATGCTGCAGCAGATGTTGATGGGATCAAACTCTAAATACAGTAGAACACATCGTCACGTTAGCCTCTGCAGTAGTTAGTTAGCTAGCTAGCTAACGGATAGATACGGTCCGGTAAGTTACAAATCACACCGCCAGATAGCAGCTGGCTAATTACATAGATTTTCTTCTGAATATCTAGCCAGTGCATAGCCACTGGAAGTAGGGGTGCTGAGGGTGCTGCAGCACCCCTGAAAAATCGCAAAACATAAGTCATATATAAAAACAAAAATACAAAAATGTACTATTTTTCTTTCTTCACAAAAGTAGTGCACTGGGCCTTTGCTAATCCTGTATTAGCGGACCGATATAGCCGTCTGTAGCGCGAGCAAATTATTATTATTATTTTTTGATTATATTTTTGTTTTTAGACTATAAAAAATATACATAGACTAAAGACAATAGACAACTTAACATTTCACAAACATGGATCCACTAAACTAGACAAGACGTAAAGAAAAAATAATAATAAAGACAACACCAACTCAGACGTACATACATTTCAACAAACATTCATGACATCATACTTGCTCAGACCTACCGTTCCCACCATATTCATATCCATCTTGTTTGTCTCATGACAACATTTCAAATTTTTCTTCATTTGGATATTTCTAGTGCGTGTAATACTTTATGCATATGGCTGCAAATTGTACCATTTTGTTTCTCTATAGCCTAAATGTTTTCAATATTTAAATAATAATGCATTTGATTCATCCACTGCCTTAACAATGGAGGATCATTTGATTTCCGTTTTTTTAAGTCACATATTTTTCTTCTTCAAAATGATTGACGAGAGAAGAAAAAAAATCTTCACAAAAGTAGTGCACTTGGCCATTACTAGTCCTGTATTAGCGGACCGATATAGACATATATACATCTGTAGCACGGGACCCCAAAAAATTGCCTTCCTCTTTCAAGTGAATGGGAAAATCGATGGAATAGCATCACTTTTCAAAGTTCGACGTCCTGGCAATCCCATCAGTTTAGACTTCAGTTCCATTTCGAAATACTCTGGCTAAAAGAGCTGCTTACAAACAGACATTTAGACATTTCTCCACATCAACTGGATCCACCTCCACCGGGGAGGATACTACGTCCTGAAATGAATGAATTCTGGATATTGTGGTTTGCTTACAACCAGGAAATGTACAGTATATGGCCCGTTTCTACCGGTGAGATGCAGAAACGCTCATATTTGCATGTAGTGAGGAAATCTTTATGACATATATGATGTGTTAATAACATATTAATGGACAAATATAGTGAAATTGAGCAGTGGTGAAATGTACCTTTAAGAGACTGGATTGGATTGGGGCTGAGGCCAGTTATCCTCTTGGATTAGATTGCTGGTTAGTAACCTCTCATTCCAATTTACAGTCACCAGGTGAGGCCTATTGCTGCATCCTGTTGCCGCTCTAACCTTCCAAGAAGCCATTAAAGGATTGAGTTGAGCCAAGATATATAACAACCGTGTTTACACAACCATGTGAAAACATGACCCATACACATGCGTGCACACACACGCACACACACACGCACACACACCCTCCATATAGAACGTAAAATGCCTCACAATAGATATATTTTGACAGTATAACCTTTTTTACTACCTGTCAATGGGGTTTATTTGAATCAACAGAGTATATTTCGGCAATGTCAATGGGTCGTTCCGTTCTAAAGGACATCATTTTGTCCCCATATCATTAATTAATTTATGCTGCCAATTATTGTCCAGGCAGAGAGGCATCACAGGCCCGAATTAAAAGCAGTTAGAGGGTAGTCTAATTTAATTATAATTCAGTGGAAAAGGTCACATTGTTGCTACTGGCAGCCAAGAGAGTCGTGTTTCTGGATACAAGTTCATTTAAAGGCCAATGTTCGAACATCCAAAATATGTTTTAATACATACAGTGCCTGCAGAGAGTATTCATACACCTTGATTTATTCCACATTTTGTTGTGTTACAGCCTGAATTCGAAATGGAAAAAAAAAATGGGGGGAGGGGGGGGGGGGGATTTTGGCAAATCTATTGAAAATGAAATCTAATTTACATAAGTATTCACACCCCATTTTAAATTCAGACTTTAACACAACAAAATGTGGAAAAAATCAAGGGTTGTGAATACTTTCTGAAGGCACTGTATTTACCGCTGTAACAAGATCAGAATATTCTCTAGGGGTTATTTTGGCCCCTCCAAATGTGGCTTCTAGGAGAGAGGTAGCTGTATTATCTAAATGAAATTCAAACCTTTACTCCCGAAAATAGACTCTTAGGGCCCTGGCGAGACAACATCACCAAGCGGTTCATTCAGTTGAGTTATCGTGTCTGAATATCTCTAATACTGCTCATGAAAATATACATTTTACCTCTGCAATATGTTCCACTGCATGGGGAAATGGATGTCCCATTTACCTTTTCTTCCTCCAAATCAGATCACGAGACACAGGCGCAGTAATTTGAACCGCTCCCTGTGTAGTAAGTCGTTATGTACAGTATGAAAGCATTAAATTATAATTGCTAACCATTACATTTCTGAGATGAAATATTCTGTATTTTCCCCGTTTTCTTATGCTCCAGCCTTCACCCCACAGGGAGCTGCTCTTTGGTGTTCCTCTCTCCCCAGATTTAACCTGTAATCCATGAAATAGCTGCTTTACAAGCCCAGCCAGAAGGACCGTTCATATCTTTCTCGCCTAGCACAGATCATATACATTTACTTCTTTTTTCGGCTTAGATATGTATTTTCAAAATGCCCTTTTTATTCCTGCCCATTTAAATCCCTTCTACCCTTTATAAATCTGGAACCATTTCAATCCATTTCAATTTGCACATAATTTTCCCCTCTCAACTGCTGCTGCTGCATTCGCCTATTCTACTCGAAGTGAGAGTCATTCTAGAAAGTGCATTATACGCACAGCTTTCAGAAGGGAAAGGGAAAGCTATATTTTCACTTTATTACCATCCATGGTACATAAAGGGATTTTTTGAAACTGAAAAACTGTGTCCAAGTTTTTTCTCTCCTCCTGCTGTCTTGACGTAGACTCTCATATGGCGAGCTGTCAGAGCGGGCTGTTGCGGTAATGCCTTGTTTTTTGGGGATCCTAGTGAGTGGATAACAATGTCTCCCTTGGTGTTGTGCTCATCTGATTCCATCAGGAAGAGAAGAAAAGCAGCACCGTGGCATCTTGGGAATATGGCGCCTGGAAATTGTAATTTGCCAGCTTGCTGAAATCCCTGGGAGAGCAAGGGAAGATGAAGAGTAGACAGATTTCAGTTGCTTTATTTATTACATTTGATAACCGGTACAGGCCTCCAGAGAGGGAAAAACATTCAGCTGTGTGGGGTTTGGAGGGATGGATGGATGGAGGGAAGAATGGAAGGACGGAGGGAGTGAAGCAGAGAGCCGTCAAAGAAAGCTTTCCAATCATTCAGTCACTCGGATGGTTAGCCATCAATGGGTCCAATGCTAGCTACCTTTATTTACTTGCTATCGTTTCCCTACCATAAACAGATTATTAAAAGGGTTTGACATTTTGGTTTTGCTGCAGACATATTCATAACTACATCAAAATTCCATAAATAGTTACATAATTTGCTGGGAGAATATTGGGTGAGAACCTGTGACTTTAAGGAAGGCACATATTTTATGGCGGAATTGAATTTGTGAATCCAATTTTTGCAGTAGTAGCAGCAGCTTCATAAAATTGGAGCAGTGAGTCAATATTGAAAATTGTCTTGCTGGCCGAGGGCAGAAACATCAGCCCTGTACTCCCATGTACACTAATGTAAGGTACATCTCATAACATGGTGACTGTGACTGAGTACTCCTTACTTGGCCTTTTGTCAAAGAGGAATTAGGTTATTTAGATTTGCTCATGCTCACTGCAGGGGTTTGAAATGACAGAGACAACCTCAACTCACCTCAATTTAAGGTGGAACACCTAACCTGACGTCCTTACTACCTTTTAATAGGTTGCCTTTTAATGTGGAACAAATACTGTATGTTGTTTTTTCCATAACTTTGTCCATAAAACATCCAATGTCTTCACAGTCTGTTGTAGAGGACTCCTTTGGGATGCTTTACAGAATTCAGAGACACAGAGAGAGAGAGGAAAACAGGCTTCACAGGAGCCCCTACTTGAAAGGTATCACTTTCCAGTCTGCCTGTCTCTCCCTGCCCTGGCGTCTCATTTTTTCTGTGTGCTGATGTGCATCGGGATTGCAGGGCAAGGGGATAGTCTCCAGGGACAAGTTGCTAAGGAAAGTTACCTTAGGAGATAAGATAGAATAGAAGAGGGAAAAAATTTATCATTTTCTGAGCCCCAGGTCTTTGTGTTTCTACTCGGACCAAAAGCACAGTTTAGCAGCAGTATATCTGCAGCAGCAGCCTTCGGTAACTTGACCGGGAAGCCAGAGGTCCTTGAATGGGATGTCTTTGAATAGTTGGGTCTTTGAATGTGGTTCTCTTTGAATGAGAGCTCTTTGTGATTCTCCCTTTGCTCCAGTGGTATCGTCAGTTAGTGCTGGCTCTGTGCTCTGTGCTGCAGTAGTAGCGGCTCACACTGAGCTACACTATTCTCCTGATGGTTCTTGTTTATGGGTAGCGAATAGGAGCTCCTTCATGGTGAAAATGTTCATTAGATAAGGTGTCAGTTTTTAATCTGTGACTAAAACACTTTCATTCTCACAGTCATGAACGCTTTAGAGGGCCTGAGAAATTAAATGTCCCCTGAAACGGTCACAAAAGACTTGAGCTAAAGGGCTTTATGCCCAAAGGACATAGTGTGGCAACTGATACTAACACAATCGATTACGACTGTGTATAAACATGGGGAAATAGGCAGTCACAGTGGTAACTAAATGACACACCACACCTAGAAGCTGTAATGATGCCTCGCATATAGGGTGCTCTAAACTTAATCCCCGTCTATTCAGTTCTGAGCCACCTAATTCTTCAAAATATAGAAGCCCATATAGTTACTGTATATATTTTTGTAATTAACGAATCACATTTTAATCCGCAGTGCATGTCAATTCAATTTGTTGATTGCATTTTTCCCTCCTCTCGTCTATTTGGGAGGGAGGGAAGGAGAAAAAAAGTGATGTTGAATGTATTAATTCAACATGATGAATCCTGTATTCAACTCAGTGAAGTGAATAATTAAAATTAGCTGATAAAACTTTTAGCAAAATTACTTTGCAGAAATTGCCGAACAGATGTGTCATTTTAATGAAAATCCACAGCCAAGCTCCTTTTCCCCACGGCACATAGTTAATTTGGTGGTAAATACACTCAGAGCCATCTCTGAAAAAGGGAAGGGGGGAGACGGAGAAACTTGTCACACTTAGTAACTTGATTTTTCCCTCCTGCACATGCGAACAGCTATCTACAGTAATTCATGGCACTCCATTGTTGCGGCAAGTCCCAAAGAGGACTTATTAAAATGCAATAATCTCCCTATTTAAACCGAAACAATAACCATTAGAATTCCCGCAGATCTAAAACCGAGCGTAAGCCCCCATCTGCTGTGAATGATTAGAGCCTTGACGAGGGAATTTAATTTGCAACATTCAAAGACTAAAATCGGAGCAGATCTCTCCTCCGAGGCTCTTTCTCACCCTCTTTCTCACTTGCCTCCCTCTTTATTTATTTATATTTATTTAGCTGCCAGATCCCTTCACTCTTGAGACCAGGCATAAAATGCATTCATGCAAGTCAACCAAGGATCTGTATTGTAGTTGTATGACCCTGTGTGGATGTTTCGTCTTATGTACCAGGATCAGCATCACAGCTTGTAGCATTAGAGAGCATCAAAAGGTCAAGCATCAATATTTTTTTTTACAGCCAGCTACCATGCACCTGTCACATTTGCTCTTTTACAGTAGGCCTATAGTACAACTGCTATGTTGATGACATTTTTGTTATATCTTGGACAGTTTTTACCCAGCCAAATCACTATCGGTGGGCAATAACAAAAGTGCAATGCATACTATATTAGTCTTACTGTAGTCCCCCTTAACTGAATCCCACCACTGTCAGTCTCTATCTATAGTTGTTGCTGTTGTAATAACCAAGGCCTAAAAGAGTAACACCAATTCCATGGCGGTCCAATATTCACTGTTGGTTTTATCACTGTTGGTGAGATCTCAGCAAAGACAAGGTTACCATGTATTCTGGGGATCTTTGGGCCTGGTGGGTTATTGGCTGCTTTGAGCTCTTTCAGGGTCTCTTCTCTCTACATCTCAGTTCTGTTTGTGTGGCCGCATTCTGACAACCAGCCTTGTTTATTTCTGGTTGGTGAAAGGAATAGAAAATGGCCGTTTCACTCTTAGCAAAATGCTAGGGTTTTAATCAGCCCCAGTAGTGAGAGGGAGGAAGGCTGAGCTATGAAGCAACAATGCTCTGAGATGTTTCTCAGGCCCTATGGGGAATGCTTAATGCATAAAAGGGTCAGAGCTTTATAATGTTAATTTAAGAGCCACGCTCTTGCTGTAGGAAACAATCCATCATTTTAAAGAACGGCCCCAAACTACCTGACTAAGAAAAAAAGAACGTTTGTGTCAAGGAAGCAACCTTTTGGCCTTGGCTATTACCTTGAGGAGAAGGAAGAGAGAAAGAAAGAGAGAATACCCACATGAAAAAATACTATGTTTACTATAGTATGAATACTGTAGTATTGCTATAGTAAACTGCAGTGTTTTTTCAGACACATTACTGTAGTATTTACTACAGTGTTTTGCTTTTGAAGATATTATTGCAGTATACTATAGTATTTACAGTTTACTATAGTATAAATACTGTTGTAATACTATAGTAATAAAATAGAGAGTATATTCTATAGTAATTAATGTAGTGTTTTTTGCAGCCATTACTGCAGTTTGTACTATAGTGTTTTTTTTTTGTTGGTCTTTCACATAAAAGTGGGGGCTTTCTCCTTGAGGAAACCTACTGGACAAATACTAAAAGAGCACATTTTCCATAACCTGTAAGTAGGTAGGACTTGAGTCTGAACGGATAGTTCAGAGCTTCTGCTCTTTTCAATATACTGTATGGTCTATACTTGGCAGGTCGGTTTCTCACTCATGAGTGGCACAATTTTTAATTTTTTTTGTTTATTTTTTATTTCACCTTTATTTAACCAGGTAAGCCAGTTGAGAACAAGTTCTCATTTACAACTGCGAACTGGTAAGATAAAGCAAAGCAGTGCGATAAAAACAACAACACAGAGTTACATATGGGGTAAACAAAACATAAAGTCAAAAATACAACAGAAAATATATATACAGTGTGTGCGAATGTAGTAGGCAATAAATAGGCCATAGTGCAAAATAGTTACAATTTCGTATTAACACTGGAATGATAGATGTGCAAAAGATGATGTGCAAATAGAGATACTGGGGTGCAAATTAGCAAAATAAATAACAATATGGGGATGAGGTAGTTGGGTGGGCTAATTTCAGAATGGCTGTGTACAGGTGCAGTGATCGGTAAGCTGCTCTGACAACTGACGCTTAAAGTTAGTGAGGGAGATAAGAGTCTCCAGCTTCAGAGATTTTTGCAGTTCGTTCCAGTCATTGGCAGCAGAGAACTGGAAGGAATGGCGGCCAAAGGAGGTGTTGGCTTTGGGGATGACCAGTGCGATATACCTGCTGGAGCGCAGACTACGGGTGGGTGTTGCTATGGTGACCAGTGAGCTAAGATAAGACGGGGATTTGCCTAGCAGTGATTTATAGATGACCTGGAGCCAGTGGGTTTGGCGACAAATATGTAGTGAGGGCCAGCCAACAAGAGCGTACAGGTCCCAATGGTGGGTAGTATATGGGGCTTTGGTGACAAAACGGAAGGCACTGTGATAGACTACATCCAATTTGCTGAGTAGAGTGTTAGAGGCTATTTTGTAAATGACATCGCCGAAGTCAAGGATCGGCAGGATAGTCAGTTTTACGAGGGCATGTTTGGCAGCATGAGTGAAGGAGGCTTTGTTGTGAAATAGGAAGCCGATTCTAGATCTAACTTTTGATTGGAGATGCTTAATGTGAGTCTGGAAGGAGAGTTTACAGTCTAACCAGACACCTAGGTATTTGTAGTTGTCCACATACTCTAGGTCAGACCTGGGGGGGGGGGCATGGGCAAGTTGCAGTGGAGGGTGCAGAGCTGGTGGCCGGGGTAGTGGTAGCCAGGTGGAAAGCATGGCCAGCCGTAGCAAAATGCTCGTTGACATTCTCGATTATTGTAGATTTATCGGTGGTGACAGTGTTTCCTAGCCTCAGTGCAGTGGGCAGTTGGGAGGAGGTGCTTTTTGGAGTTAGTGCTACAGGATGCAAATTTCTGTTTGAAAAAGCTAGCCTTTGCTTTCCTAACTGATTGTGTATATTGGTTCCTGACTTCCCTGAAAAGTTGCATATCGCGGGGGCTGTTCGATGCTAATGCAGTACGCCACAGGATGTTTTTGTGCTGGTCAAGGGCAGTCAAGTCTGAGGAGAACCAGGGGCTATATCTGTTCTTAGTTCTGAATTTTTTGAATGGGACATGCTTATTCAAGATTGAGAGGTAAGCACTTTTAAAGAACAACCAGGCATCCTCTACTGACGGAATGAGGTCAATATCCATCCAGGATACCCGGGCCAGGTCAATTAGAAAGGCCTGCTTGTTAAAGTGTTTTAGGGAGCGTTTGACAGTGATGAGGGGTGGTCGTTTGACCGCGGACCCATTACGGACGCAGGCAATAAGACAGTGATTGCTGAGATCCTGGTTGAAGACAGCGGAGGTGTATTTAGAGGGTACATTTGTCAGGATGATATCTATGAGGGTGCCCATGTTTACAGATTTAGGGTTGTACCTGGTAGGTTCGTTGATAATTTGTGTGAGATTGAGGGCATCTAGTTTAGATTATAGGTTGGCCGGGGTGTTAACATATCCCACTTTAGCTCACCAAGCAGTACGAACTCTGAGGATAGATGAGGGGCAATCAGTTCACATATGGTGTCCAGGGCACAGCTCGGGCTGAGGGGGGTCTGTAGCAAGCGGCAACAGTGAGAGACTTATTTCTGGAAAGGTGGATTTTTAGAAGTAGAAGCTCAAACTGTTTGGGCACAGACCTGGATAGTACGATAGAGCTCTGCAGGCTATCTCTACAGTAGATTGCATCCCCACCCCGTTTGGCAGTTCTAACGAGACGGAAAATGTTGTAGTTGGGGATGGACATTTCTGAATTTTTGGTGGCCTTCCTAAGCCAGGATTCAGACACTGCTAGAACATCAGGGTTGGCGGAGTGTGCTAACACAGTGAATAACTCAAACTTAGGGAGGAGGCTTCGGATGTTAACGTGCATGAAACCAAGGCTTTTACGGTTACAGAAGTCAACAAATTATAACGCCTGGGGAGTAGGAATGATACTGGGGGCTACAGGGCCTGGGTTAACCTCTACATCACCAGAGGAACAGAGGAGGAGTAGAATAAGGATATGGCTAAAGGCTTTAAGTACTGGTCTTCTAGTGCGTTGGGTACAGAGAAAAAAAGGGGCAGATTTCCGGGCGTTGTAGAATAGATTCAGGGCATTATGTACAGACAAGGATATGGAAGGATATGAGTACAGTGTAGGTAAACCTAAGTGTTGGGTAACGATGAAAGAGATAGCATCACTGGAGACACCGATTGAGTCGGTCTCCGCGTGTATGGGGGGTGGGACAAAGGAGCTATCTAAGGCAGGTTGAGCTGGGCTGGGGGATCTACAGTGAAATAGTACAATAAGAAATAACCGAAACAACAATAAGCAAGGCCTATTGACATGGGAGAGAGGCATAAAGCAATCACAGGTGTTATTCGAGAGAGCTAAGACAACAGCTGGTAATGGCGACAAAGTTTGGGCTGAGGCTAAACATAAACAGGATGCGGTACCGTATAAAGGAACAGTCCAGCAGGCATCAGCTGTATAGCTGAGTTATCATAAGGTCCGGTGAACAGCAATAGGAGAGTTCGGAGGTAGTTCGGGGGCTGCTACAGCACTGGCGAGCAAGAGGCCACGGCTTGTGTGTGCTAGCGGGCCGGGGCTAGCAGATGGATCTTCGTGGTCGACGTTGTAACGGGAAGCCTGTTGAAACCACATCAGACGATTTCGTCGGCAGACCAGTCGTGTTGGATCGGTGGGGCTCCGTGTCAACTCTAGGAGGTCCCGTCCAGTTGACAGAGAGGTAGATAGCCGGGAGATGGGCCTGGCTCGAGGCTAGCTCAAGGCTGATTAGCCAACAACAACATCCATTTGGTTGCAGCTAGCTAGGTTGCAGAAAAACCGATATATTCTGGGTCGATAACGCGCTGTGCAGACAGTGCAGACTGGCCGATAATAGTCCAGGCTAGAGCTGGCTGGTAGGTAGTGCAGGCCACGGACAATGGTGAAAA
Source organism: Coregonus lavaretus (assembly GCF_964263955.1). Lineage (NCBI taxonomy): Eukaryota > Metazoa > Chordata > Actinopteri > Salmoniformes > Salmonidae > Coregonus > Coregonus lavaretus. The sequence goes on from NW_028161078.1 coordinate 76,422, forward strand.
ACCGCTAACGGTGGCTAATAGCAAGTAGCTAGTTAGCTGGCTAGCTAGTTTCAACTGGAGATTCTAGATAAAAGGTAAGTCAATAATAGCATCCGTTCCACATTGAGTGAGGTGGGTTGGAGGAAAGTATATTTAGTAGAAGGATGAAAAGTGTGATTGTGAAATATGTCCGAAACATACAAAAAAATACAAAAAAACAGGCTATTTACACGGACACACAACAAAGAACACGACCGCACTGCTACGCCATCTTGGATATATATCCCCAAATTGGGATATGGGGAGGGGAATGGGTGGGGTATATGCAAATTTAAACTATAGTATTACTATATTTAAAAAACTGTAGTGTTTTTGCAGACATTATTGTAGTATTTACTGCAGTATTCTACAGTATACTACAAAAGTACTACACATGATTGAGGGATACTACAGTGTGCAGTATAGTATTCTACAGTATACTATACTACACTATACTATACTATACTATATAATTCTATAGTAAACTGTAGTATTTTTTTATGTGGGTAGGGAGTAGTTAATGAAGTTTGAGCACTTAAAAGAGAGTGGTGTTAGTTTTGGAGAGCTTCCCTGTTCCCCCGCTCCTCCTCTTCTCCTTCTCCTGTCCTCTCCTTCCTACCATAATGAGTTCCACAGCAGACTGAGATCAGGCTTCCTTCCTTCCAGAATATCACTAACTAGGGCCTGCAGACAAATAGACAGCACAAATTAGCAGCTATGAAATAGAGGGTCTGGTTTATCTTTTCCACTGTGCATTATGGGCTCTTGGGCTCAGCATATACTGTAGCCTTGTCCAGCTTATGCAATAGTAATGTCGCACTTGTAAAAGAAACTGAGAAATGGAGTGAGAAGCAATGTTGTACTCAACAGGAGCTGAGAGTTATCGTTACCACTGTGGTGTAATAACACTTTGAAAGCAAATCTATTCTCTTCATTGGCCGTCTTTCACAACATCACAACGATAACACTTCTTCTCAACAGCTAAAATAGAGCCCTACATATTTCAGCATGTTCAGCAATTGAGCAGTTCTTTCCTTCGCTCAGTTCCATTTCAATTGTTGGACTTAAAAGCCAGCAACATCCTCTCAGATCTTGATGATGGTTCCTGCACAGGAGCTGATCTCCATCCCTCATGTCAGAGCAGATAGTATTGACAGTGCTTTATCACTTCAAATGACTCCTTGAGAAGGGGAGCAGTTACAGTTGAAGTCGGAAGTTTACATACAGTGAGGGAAAAAAGTATTTGATCCCCTGCTGATTTTGTATGTTTACCCACTGACAAAGACATGATCAGCCTATAATTTTAATGGTAGGTTTATTTGAACAGTGAGAGACAGAATAACAACAACAACAACAAAAAATCCAGAAAACCGCATATCAGAAATGTTATAAATTGATTTGCATTTTAATGAGGGAAATAAGTATTTGACCCCTCTGCAAAACATGACTTAGTACTTGGTGGCAAAACCCTTGTTGGCAATCACAGAGGTCAGACGTTTCTTGTAGTTGGCCACCAGTTTTGCACACATCTCAGGAGGGATTTTGTTCCACTCCTCTTTGCAGATCTTCTCCAAGTCATTAAGATTTCGAGGCTGACGTTTGGCAACTCGAACCTTCAGCTCCCTCCACAGATTTTCTATGGGATTAAGGTCTGGAGACTGGCTAGGCCACTCCAGGACCTTAATGTGCTTCTTCTTGAGCCACTCCTTTGTTGCCTTGGCTGTGTGTTTTGGGTCATTGTCATGCTGGAATACCCATCCAGGACCCATTTTCAATGCCCTGGCTGAGGGAAGGAGGTTCTCACCCAAGATTTGACAGTACATGGCCCCGTCCATCGTCCCTTTGATGCAGTGAAGTTGTCCTGTCCCCTTAGCAGAAAAACACCCCCTTAGCATAATGTTTCCACCTCCATGTTTGACGGTGGGGATGGTGTTCTTGGGGTCATAGGCAGCATTCCTCCTCCTCCAAACACGGCGAGTTGAGTTGATGCCAAAGAGCTCGATTTTGGTCTCATCTGACCACAACACAGTTCTCCTCTGAATCATTCAGATGTTCATTGGCAAACTTTAGACGGCCCTGTATATGTGCTTTCTTGAGCAGGGGGACCTTGCGGGCGCTGCAGGATTTCAGTCCTTCACGCGTAGTGTGTTACCAATTGTTTTCCTGGTGACTGTGGTCCCAGCTGCCTTGAGATCATTGACATGATCCTCCCGTGTAGTTCTGGGCTGATTCCTCACCAACTGTTGTCACCTTCTCACCAAGCTGCTTGGCGATGGTCTTGTAGCCCGTTCCAGCCTTGTGTAGGTCTACAATCTTGTCCCTGACATCCTTGGAGAGCTCTTTGGTCTTGGCCATGGTGGAGAGTTTGGAATCTGATTGATTGATTGCTTCTGTGGAATCAATCTGATTGATTGATTGCTTCTGAGATTAGGAGCACTCCCTTTAAGAGTGTGCTCCTAATCTCTGCTCGTTACCTGTATAAAAGACACCTGGGAGCCAGATATCTTTCTGATTGAGAGGGGGTCAAATACTTATTTCCCTCATTAAAATGCAAATCAATTTATAAGATTTTTGACATGTGTTTTTCTGGATTTTTGTTGTTGTTATTCTGTCTCTCACTGTTCAAATAAACCCACCATTAAAATTATAGAGTGATCATTTATTTGTCATTGGGCAAACGTACAAAATCAGCAGGGGATCATACTTTTTTCACCCACTGTACACCTTAGCCAAATACATTAAACTCAGTTTTTCACAATTCCTGACATTTAACCCTAGTACAAATTCCCTGTCTTAGGTCAGTTAGGATCACCACTTTATTTTAAGAATGTGAAATATCAGAATAATAGTAGAGAGAATGATTTCTTTCAGCTTGTATTTCTTTCATCACATTCCCAGTGGGTCAGAAGTTTACATACACTCAATTAGTATTTGGTAGCATTGCCTTTAAATTGTTTAACTTGGGTCAAACGTTTCAGGTAGCCTTCTACAAGCTTCTCACAATAAGTTGGGTGAATTTTGGCCCATTCCTCCTGACAGAGCTGGTGTAACTGAGTCAGGTTTGTAGGCCTCCTTGCTCGCACACGCTTTTTCAGTTCTGCCCACAAATGTTCTATAGGATTGAGGTCAGGGCTTTGTGATGGCCACTCCAATACCTTGACTTTGTTGTCCTTAAGCCATTTTGCCACAACATTGGAAGTATGTTTGGGGTCATTGTCCATTTGGAAGACCCATTTCCGACCAAGCTTTAACTTCCTGACTGATGTCTTGAGATGTTGCTTCAATATATGCACATAATTTTCCTTCCTCATGATGCCATCTATTTTGTGAAGTGCACCAGTCCCTCCTGCAGCAAAGCACCCCCACAGCATGATGCTGCCACCCCCGTGCTTCACGGTTGGGATGGTGTTCTTCGGCGTGCAAGCTTCCCCCTTTTTCCTCCAAACATAACGATGGTCATTATGGCCAAACAGTTCTATTTGTGTTTCATCAGACCAGAGGACATTTCTCCAAAAAGTACGATCTTTGTCCCCATGTGCAGTTGCAAACCGTAGTCTGGGTTTTTTATGGCGGTTTTGGAGCAGTGGCTTCTTCCTTGCTGAGCGGCCTTTCAGGTTATGTCGATATAGGACTCGTTTTACTGTGGATATAGATACTTTTGTACCTATTTCCTCCAGCATATTCACAAGGTCCTTTGCTGTTGTTCTGGGATTGATTTGCACTTTTCGCACCAAAGTACATTCATCTCTAGGAGACAGAACGCGTCTCCTTCCTGAGCGGTATGACTGCTGCGTGGTCCCATGGTGTTTATACTTGCGTACTATTGTTTGTACAGATTAACGTGGTACCTTCAGGGGTTTGGAAATTGCTCCCAAGGATGAACCAGACTTGTGGAGGTCTACCATTTTTTTTTCTGAGGTCTTGGCTGATTTTCTTTTGATTTCCCCATGATGTCAAGCAAAGAGGCACTGACTTTGAAGGTAGGCCTTGAAATACCTCCACAGGTACACCTCCAATTGACTCAAATGATGTCAATTAGCCTATCAGAAGCTTCTAAAGCCATGACATCATTTTCTGGAATTTTCCAAGCTGTTTAAAGGCACAGTCAACTTAGTGTATGTAAACTTCTGACCCACTGGAATTGTGATACAGTGAATTATAAGTGAAATAATCTGTCTGTAAACAATTGTTGGAAAAATGACTTGTGTCATGCACAAAGTAGATGTCCTAACCGACTTGCCAAAACTATAGTTTGTTAACAAGAAATTTGTGGAGTGGTTGAAAAACGAGTTAATGACTCCAACCTAAGTGTATGTAAACTTCCGACTTCAACTGTAGCTACACCACATCGGCAGGCTAAAACGTAGCAGGTGTAAATGCTAAATATATATTTAAAAGCGCCTTACTCTGCAAGTTGACTGTATTCCCCCGGGCTTCTCCCTTCCTTGCTACTGATCTCTCTGCTTGCTATCATCCATTTATGGCTCTGAGTGTGCCTGTCTGACGAGCAGAGCACCTCCTCATTCTCTGTGTCTCTGGTTAGCCAGGCGCCCCTGAGACTTCTGATAATGAGCTCGGAGGTTAAAACAGAACAGTGGAGTGCCAGTCCCTGAAGGTGCGGTTGAGTTATGGATGGGGCCAGAGATCCAGGGGGCCCCCAGAGACCCAGTTAGGGCAAACCTTTCGGTGGAGCAGCAGCATATTACTCCCACAATTTGAAAGGGAAGCCGCCATGGCATTTTGAAACATGGACTAATTGGCACGGAAAAGAGGAAGACTTCTGAAGGAAGACAATTTGTTAGGATTTTTCCCAGCAAAATACCTTTTTAAGACTCTAAAAGGGAGCATGGAATTCAGATGTTAATGAAATAGATAGGATGTGTTTAATGATTGCTTAGTACTTCATTTAAAAAAAAAAAATTATCGTACCTCCATAAGGGTTAAATTGATACACGAAGGGATACAAGTTTGCATACTTGTTTTGCATCATAAGTAAGATAGTCATACATAAAACCTGGACTTGTATGGATGCTTACAATAATTTAAATGAAGAGTTAAATGAATGTCTGGGAAAATTGTCACTTGCAGCCATCTAAAATCATAACAATATGTTTGAAACCGCCAATTACAGATGCATCAAATTAAATCCTCTCCGCAGCCAGGAATTCAATTATAAAGCAAAAAGCAAAACACATGCATCTTGAGCTTAATCAAATCATCAACACAAACCAATCACTTCCCTCCTACATTCAACAGTTATGTACTGTTGTCCCCAGCTCGACTAATGACTTATTTGATTTAAAAAGCCTCTAATGAATACATCTTCAAGTAGCTTGTGTTCTAACAAAGAGCAATGTAACAGAGAGAAAAACACAGCACATCAAACTTCTCTCCTTGTTCACCAACCTGCCATTTGGTCTAAGCGTGACAGTGATCTGGTTTGGCAGAGCTGATATGGTTTGTCAACGCAGATTTTTCCTCCATGTGTGTCGTGTCGGTCTGCGGCCTGACATTGTGGTAGACCCCCCGTGCCACCGTGGAAGGCTTTGATTGTTTGCGACATCACGTTTATGTCACAAGCGGTAACAATTGCCAAGGTGGTGGTGAAGGTGGGGCTAGGGTCAGGCATTAGTATAACTGCATTGTCTACAGAGTCAGACGGTGTGGGGAAGGGAGGTGATGGTGGAATAGAGCACTAAACAGATTACAGTGGCTGTGTCAAGGGACCTCCATGACTTGGCGCCCAATTGTAACCAGATTTAAATTCTGAGCTCAATAGCTGTTTAGGGTCACACAGTTGCATTTCTAGATCCCTCATTATACTGGTATAGAGCCTGGCCAGGCTCCTATGGTATACATTCATGGTGCACACTCACACCTAGTCCAGTTACAATGAGAACCACCATAATGTCAAACAGGAGTGTGTCTGTGTTAGCTTATAGGTAGTTACCTTATTTTTCTATTCCAGTTTATACTGCATAGTAGCTGAGATGTACACTTGCCCATGACCTACATAGATAACTGTTAGTACATACTTTTATCGATTGGGACATTTTATTTTACTATGAATTGTTTTGTAATGCATTGTGAACATACACAGTATTCTCGGAGAAGGATGTGCATGAGACTCCAATAAATAGCCTCCATTTGAACTACAACATACACTATTATTTTCCAAGAAACAGAACAGTCAATTTCAGAGCTAGATAAAAGGACATCAGACCTCAAGGTTAAAGAGCCTGTGCGTTTTGAATGAGCTACTATTTAATTACAGCACTGACTATTCCCTGCTGTGATAAAGTAACGTAATTGGACTGAACACTGGCAATATAGAAATGATTCCGCATGTGCTGCCCTAATAACAGGCCTGTTCAATAATTTCCCTCCAAATTGGAATTCCCCTTCATTTATCGTTCGACTTACAGCTTGACAGCTAAACGCTTTATAAAAAAAACGGATGTATCCACTGGGAGGTCAAGTTATTATTACTTGTCATGTTCTTACTGAAATAATGACCCAGAGTTTACACTTGTAAACCAACAAGACACAAATACTAGATGGATTTTTGAAAATGGGATGTTGCCAAGAAAAATAAATATTCTGAAAATGTGTCCATGTGAATTTTATAGAAAACCTGCTTACCTAAATATTACGCCCTTTTCTTTGATGAATAATTCCTCTTGAATAATGCTTTCTCTTTTAACGTTCTTCCTTCAAATTCTACTCATATTTTCTCTGGTAACACTTTATTTGGATAGTCCAGCTGTAGATGCTCTACAGACTATCAGGAACATTTCAACTATCTACTAATCCTAACCTTAATCTTTATCCTCACCCTAAACTTAACCCTTACCTTAACCCTTATTCTAAACCTAACCCTAACCCTAACCGTAACCTTAGCAAGCAGTTGCTTATCAACAGATAGTTTGTTGATAGTATGACCATCTGTAGAGTATCTACAGATGGACTATCCGGACTATCCAAATAAAGTGTGACCTTTTCTCATTCAAGACTAGTTGAACAGCAGCACCTAAGTCAGAAGGTTCAGTATAATGAATGAATCGACTTCACTATGGCCATTTCTACACTTTGCTCTCTCCAGTTAAAAATGTAAACCACCTGACTTTGTTAACTCCATTTTGTGTGGAAACAGGGAAGTGTTCCATTGGCCTCTCTGGAGGTACTGTAATGTAGTGAATACCCATAATGCCGTGCCCTAACAAGACTAATGGATGTCCGACGGTAACGGGGCCTTCCTCTGATTAATTACAACGCAGCACAAGCTGCTCTTATAACCTATTAGAGCACCAGGAAATGAAAGGCGCTAAAACTAACTGGCCAAATTAGCGGTGGGCTGGAAGCCAGGACGATGCTAAAAGAACTCCTGCAGAAAGAAAGAGCTGTACATCAGCATTTATTAGCAGCCAGTGCTTCAACCACGTACTGTACAGTAAAGGCCCTCCTCAACACACACTGTATATTTAGTTAAACAACCGTTGCTTTTCCAGGTTAACAATTACCAGCTCCTGTTTTTTCTTTATTGTGCAGGTGTGTGACATTTTTTGATGAACGTCTCATGCATTTGACCTCACTATCATGGGAAACCACAGATTGAATGTGTCGTTACCCAGAGTTCCAATAGATAAGCTAGCTTCCCTTAACAACTGAACAATCAGTTTTACACTCGCTTTTAGAGATTCCAATGACAGGTACCAATGACACAGCATTCAAACATGTTATAATCATAGAAATGTGTCTACTTGTGCATGTGTGTGTGTGTGCTTGAATGAGGACCTACAATTAAATGTGCCATGGCACTTCCTTTACGTTCATTTTGTATGCCTCACCAAGATGGTAACATGTAGCTATGGTGCATTAGCCTACTGCTAGCCTAGCGTTAGCTCACCCCTCATTGGTTTCTATGGCTCAGTCCAGCACTGAACACACTACACTTGACACCTCATTCTGAGAACATAATTCTCAGCTTGGTTAGGTTGCGCTCCCCCACCCAAAATGTATCAGAGAACCATGATTCATGTGATTATTCAAGTGTATATTCACCTTTATATGAAAGCCATGTCAACTATAGGCATGTGAAGCATACTCTACAGAAATGCACATTTTCTGTATTGCTGGAATACATACAAACAATTGAGAAGAATAGGCATGTTATTGTTTTGCCATTCCAGAAACTAGATGTATAACTCCATTACTCATTCCAGTGAGAGCTCAGTGAAGGTAGTGGTTATTCATTCATGTATTGGCAGTCGAAATAACAGAATGTGGTGTTGAAAAAGGTGTTGAATATTAAGTATTACGGAGGCCTTTTCACAGTGAGTTGGCTTCAGCACATTGTAAAATAAATGTGAAATGAAGCGAGGCAAGTAGTGAAAAAAATTATTGACCTGAGTTTTGTTGGTTTGGTGACAATGAGAAAGATAAGTGGTTGTGACAGCTGTGAGTGATGTTCCGCCATGGGCCTGTGAGCTGCTCTGCGGCTAAATTGACACCATTGTCAGACACACTTTCCACAATGCCCTGACCTCCCGTGAACCCTCTAATACGCCAAATGAGAACCCTAATTCTTCGTTAACTCAGAGGAAAAATTAGATTTGGTCATGTAATTTTCTCCTTGCTGCCCATTTTAAAGATTCCAATAACCAAGTGTTTACAGTTGAGTAGGCAGGAATGTATTATTCTCTCTCACCCCTCCTCCTCTCCTCTTCTCCTCCTCTCACTCTCTCCTTTTACAACCTTGACATGGTGGCTGTGAAACCTAGTGACGCTTAAAGCCAGACTTATTGCTGTGGTTATCTTTAATGACTTTTAACTGTATTGTCCACGTTAATAAGCGACAGGGTTATCAATTCCTCTAATTAGGCATTGAGATCCCCTAAGAAATGTACCATTAAAGAGCAGAAAGATGAGGCGAGAGAACACGCGAGATGCTGCCTGCCTGGTAGACAAGAGGTGGGGGGTGGGGTACGGGCTCTGGGCCCGGGGAATGCATGGGAAAGGGGAGTGGTGGTGGATACGGGAGGGTGGGGTGGTGGGGGTTAGCTAGATGTAAAGCTAAAAGTCAAAGATTTTCTCCTGTCTGAGGAGATTAGCCATTAATTCACCACACACCTCCCTCCCCCCCATCCACCCCAACACAATGACTGTTTCACTTCCATATTAAAGCTGTGAGTGTCTGTGGGCAGGGTAGTGGTTATGGCGGGTGGGGTGGGGAGTGGAGAGCGGAGCAGTAATGGGACGTGAACACTGCTGAGGTGTGTAATACGATCAGGAGTTACTGTCACAGGGCACTGATGTGCATATCTCACCCTGACATGTCCAGGCCGTATCCCTCCACACAGAGCCCAGGCCATTTGGGTTAGCTTTATGTGCTGTTCCAGAGGAGCTCAGACCAGCCGCCGACGGAAATGGACCCTTATTAGGAAATGGCCGCCTGCCTTTTGTTTCTGTCACTTCACAGATCCAGGACGGATGTCAGGGCAGGTATTGCAGTCATGTGTATGCAAGGCTTATATTCACACACCTCTCTGTTTGTTTACTGTAGATGTATGCAGATCGTCAACAAGCACACATTCTCAAGTAATGACATTGCAAACATGTAATATTTGCTTGGTAAATATTGATAATGTTAATGATGATTTAAACAGAAATGCATCCAAGTCCAAGGAAGTTGCTTTTATATTATTTACTTGTGGCTTTTCTACTGTATATGCCAGAGGTGCACACAGCAGATGCTACACACATGTTGGCCTTTGCAGCCTTTCCCTTCACATGGCTCCAATTCACCAATAAATTAGTGAAGACTAAGCAAGGAGGTCAATAGGCCAGGACAAAGTGTTTGTATCCTGCACCAGCCAGAGGTCAAACCGTTGGAGTCTTCTAAGAAATGATCAATTATCCAGCGAGCAGCATACGGAATTACACACCATTCCTGGAAATCGTCAACAAACATATTTTTGCCCCATTTTCTGTGTGTGCGTGTGTGTGCATGTGTATGTGTGAAAATAGAGATTAGCTGTAAATGCCCCCCTGATTTATTTGCACTGCGGCCCCACCAGCCACGGTGAGCCACCCGCAAATGTATTGCCAAACGTCACTTTTACATGATGGGTTTGTAACAAATATCCACCGCATATTGTTAAATTAATCTTCCATTTAAAATTAATGGAGTTAGACTCCCCAGGTTCCATGTAATTTGGTGTTCACGGAAGAGGGACGTGGTGTGAATACAGAATGAGCCTGGGCCAAACGGCCTAATCTTCCATCACCTTGAACCTGCAAGGAGAGGACGCCTCATCCACCAGCAGCTAATGAGATTGTGTTCACCTCCCGAGAGAGAGAGAGAGAGAGAGAGAGAGAGAGAGAGAGAGAGAGAGAGAGAGAGAGAGAGAGAGAGAGAGAGAGAGAGAGAGAGAGAGAGAGAGAGAGAGAGAGAGAGAGAGAGAGAGAGAGAGAGAGAGAGAGAGAGAGAGAGAGAGAGAGAGAGAGTGAGACAGGGAGAGAGAAAGATGGAGGGAAAGAGGATGGATTGATGGATAGAGGCACACTGAGATGGAAAAGCGAGAGGAGAGGGAGATGAAGTTAGAGAACGATGGTAGAGGGGCCGAGGGAGGAACGGAGAGCTTGTGCTCATAGAAGCCTGCAGTTTTCCAGTATGGCTGTTCTTTCTTCAATAATAACTTCTGTGATAGGACATGGATAATGTATGTATGAGAGATCCAGGGCATGGTGAGATTAAATGAATTCTAGATAATTATTTCCAGATCCCAGGCCATGACAGAAAGACAGCGTGAGGACATATTTCACGGTTAAGGACGCACCATTCAGTGGGGAGTCTTTCCTTCTATAATTCATTGTGATCAGAGCGAGGACCACTTTGTTAAAACTCTACAGGTTTCCCAGTGGAAGCCATGCAGGCCATGATATTGACACTGACTGCAGCAGTAGGGGATAAAACTAACACAGTGGTCAGACAGAGACATTATGTTCTGTACATTTCTGCTGGTGCATTTATGTGGAGATGTGAGTCCAAAGACATGAGATCATTATTTAATATGCATATACACTACCAAACATTAGGAAGACCCCCCCTTTTGCCCTCAGAACAGCCTCAATTTGTCGGGGCATGGACTCTACAAGATGTCGAAAGCGTTCCACAGGGATGCTGGCCCATGTTGACTCCAATGCTTCCCACATTTGTGTCAAGTTGGCTGGATTTCCTTTGGGTAGTGGACCATTCTTGATACACACGGGAAACTGTTGAGCATGAAAAACCCAGCAGCGTTGCAGTTCTTGACACAAACTGGTGCGCCTGGCACCTACTACCATACCCTGTTCAAAGGCACTTAAATATTTTGTCTTGCCCATTCACCCTCTGAATGGCACACATACACAATCCATGTCTCAATTGTCTCAAGGTTTATAAATCTTTCTTTAACCTGTCTCCTCCCATTTATCTACATGGATTGAAGTGGATTTAACAAGTGATAAGGGATCATAGCTTTCACCTGGTCAGTCTATGTCATGGAAAGAGCAGGTGTTAATAATGTTTTGTATAGTCGGTGTGTGTTGTGAAAAATATGGACATCTCGGAAACCTGTGTTATATGGATTAATACAGTTCTTGGATTTGCTTATTTGTTTTACATAAGGCTCCCACACACAGACACACCTATCTAAATCCATAGTGTAACACAGTGCTGTGTTAACTAAATAAATGATGCCCTGCAGCAGCTCAGATCTGCAGCTGCAGTACATTGAGCCAGCTCCTAAATGATATGATGATATACTGTATTGTCCTCGTAGGAAAGAGTGCTGCTGCTTCTACATAAATACATAGAATCAATTGACACAACAAACACAGAATAACACCCCATCATACACACCACTCCCCACCTACACAAAAGTTCATTAGTTCATGCCAGGCAATGCTGTGACTCAGGTGGGCGTTCCACATGACATAAATAAACCTGTGCCAGCACTCACAGCTCAAATGGTTTGTCTTGGATGCATTTATTTCAGATGTGGAGCTGCTCTCCTGGCCAACTAGGAGGATTAGAAGGAGTTTTATACAATAGACCTACTATAGTAAAGCACAGATGTGCCTTGTTGGGTTGTCTTACTGTATGTAGTAGGATATATTCAGAATAGGCTGGGTGAATGTGTAATTATGGGTAATAATTGGGTAGCATACCTACTGTAGATAAGCATACATATTACTGTAGATTGCATACTTTTTTGTCTCAGGTATATTGATGTGAAGACAGCAATACTTGTTTATATTATGTTCATTGAATTCCTTATTGCACATTAGTTAATTAATTTATTGATTCACTCTTTTATTCACTCAATCACCTACGTATTCTGTCCATTCATTCTCTCATTCCACTAGCCTTTCATTCTTCCTGGCTATGTACATACTAATTTACTCACCCACACAGTCGTTTGTTTGTCCTTTCATTCGTTCATTGATCCAGTCATCCCATTCTCCTCTTGCCCACACATAATCAATGAGAGGTTCTGTTTCCCAGTGTTCTTTTTGTCCTATCCAGGGCACCTATGACACTCATTCTAATCCCTGAACAATTGCACCGTCTGTGTGAATGCATGGCCTTGAATGTATGGCCTTTTCTGGCTGGCAGAAACGCTAGCTGTCTGTGGCAATATTAGCCCCATGCTAAGAGGGGCCCAGCCCAGCCTGCTAACCCCTCAGCCCTCTGTAGTAACACAGCAACTAATGAAACACAAGATGGCCACCGCTTGCTACTGTAGCTCTCTGTGTCTCCAGCTATGTATCCACCACTAGTGTTGTGTCAGTGTAAGCCTCCCCCTCCAGCAAACTGTGCTTCATTTAGATTAATGTCTGTCCGATATGAACAGTATTAGAGTGCCTCGCTGCCTGTCTTCCTCCCAGGGGTCGTATTGATGGCTGCTCGCGTCCAGCATTCACCCAGGGCTGGATTGATCAGCAAATAAGTTGTTGTCAACTGGCTTTAAAAAAGATTAAAGATTTTGCGCTTGTCTGTAAAAATGTATCTGGTGCGGTTGACTGTGATTATAAACTCCCTCTCCCTCCTCCCTCTCTCCCCGCTGGAAATGTATTGAGTGGGCCGCTGGGTTATAAAGTTCCAGCTGGCAACGTTTGTTTAATTACTTAAATCCGTTCGATCAAAGCTTTTCAGGCAATTATGTCAGTGCTTTCAAGACCCTAACATACAATAAATTGATTATTTTCTTCACGCAGCAAACATACTGCAGTCAGAGGGTCAAATGAGGGTCAGTGATGGCGGAGCTGACCCTCAATATTTAGTTTATGTGCGATTCAGACCTGGGTGCAAATAGTATTTGAAATCGTTTAATTGAGCTTGCCTGGCTCAATGGAACCAATGGAATAGTACCAATAGTGCAAACCCACCAATCTAGCACTAGGCAGACTCAAGCAAAATACAATTATTTAAAAGAATACAATTTAAACTCAGGTTTGAACAGAGCGTTAACATTACATTCTCAGGTGGAATTGGAAGATACGGCCCTAGGTCATTAGGTCACAGTAAGGTCAGAGAATGTACATTAACCCTACAGCCTTCACATCCTACCATCTCTCACAGCCCAGTGACAGTTTCAAAGTTGTTCCTGTGTCACTGAGCAGTTGAATGCTAGGGAGGAAATGACACAATTTCCTTCCTCACATATTGCCAGTGCCGCTCGGTGACTGACACCCGGACCGGAAACATTGGGACAGGATAATGATAGTAAATATCTATCTCCCTGAGGTTACAGGAAGAGATCTGTCTGTCACCATGGAGGTTCTTCTGGGTAGTGGCTCTGTCTGTGTGAGTGTGTTTGTGTTGTTAGTGTTTGTGTGTATTATTTTATAGATCATATTGTGTGTGTGTGCGTGTGCGTGTGTGTCTGTGTGTGTGTCGGGTCAGGCGCCAGGCTGTTGTGCATGTTTTGGCTGAGCTGAGGAGTGTTGTGTGTAGGAAGCAACATACAGTGAGAGAGAAGAGAAGCCAGTGCAGAGTAGAGCAGCTCTCCTCTGTGTGTGTGTGCACTGCAAGGGCCCAGGGGCCACAGCCAGCTTTGATGTTCTTCAAAGTGTCAAGATCAGACCGGGTGGCAAGGGGGGACTGCTCCCCATGGAAGACCAACTGCTCTAGATAGCTTCTAACACACTGACTGCTGCATCCTACTCGCTTTATTTGTCAATTAGGGTTTTGTTTACTCAAAGTTTGACAGTTAAATAAGTAGAGGAGAGCTGTCAGGGTCTGTGGTCTTCTCATACTTTCATATTGTGTATTTATGAAGTTCAATACCACCGGTAGCATGAAAGCAAATGCAGGGAGAAAGGGAATGCTAAATTATTGTCACAATCTATCAGGGAGAGGAGATTTTGCAGTGCAATTTTTAACCTGCCAAGGCCCATATTACTCACAGAACACATACAGTAGCCTAATTAATTTTAAAACATTGAATCAATTGCCGATTCCATTTGGTTTATTTATTCTCTTCTACATATTTCTGATGTTGCGTGGAAAAACCATCACAATTTCTAGAGCATATATAGCGATCCATGGCAAATTTTGCAATAAATTAGTGCTGTGTGGGGGGTCACCTAGAGCTGTGGGGCGCTAAATGATACTGAATGTGTGGGCCTGGTGAGGTCACACTGAGAAGGCCCGGAGTTTCATAAGAAGTTGAAAACTCACTGTGTTCGCTGCCAAAGGCTTGTCTTAAAGCACCCACTGACTTCCTGGACTGCTCGTCACACTGTGAGACCTGTGTACTGAGAGGAGAGAGGAGCCCTCGAGGGTGTGTGTGTGTGTGTGTGTGTGTGTGTGTGTGTGTGTGTGTGTGTGTGTGTGTGTGTGTGTGTGTGTGTGTGTGTGTGTGTGTGTGTGTGTGTGTGTGTGTGTGTGTGTGTGTGCGTGTGTGTGTGCTTGTGCGTGTGCTCCCTGTGAAGATCAATAGAGCTACAAGGCCGCGGCCTGCAGGTCCATATCGCCTCCACCTCGCCCTGGGTATTAAAAGATATGGAAGGTAAATCCAAACAGAGGTGGAGCCCGGTGCACCAGGCGATGCTCCAGGCCTCACAGCTCAGCCTGCCAGCTTTGTAATACAGAGAGATTACAACACTCAGTAAACTCTGCGCGTACTTCTTCTATCTATCTCTCCTGACGAGATGGGATGGAGCACAGCACACGGCACTATATCAACCCTGGGGTTATGGCTGTAAGGAGAGACAAAGATCAGCCTTCTAAGAGCCTTTACTAACCCCTGGAGAAGAGAGGAGTTACTACCCAGCGTTTATCACATGCCATGGGAAAGGCCTCACCTGTTGAACCACACACAGAGACTAGACTAAGTCCTCTCTGTCATCTTAGATTTTTATACACTCTTTGGCTCTTTTTTTCGTATGGATTGAGTGATTTTGTGTAGTAAGTGGAGGCTGATTCAAGGTGGCTAGGCCAAGTAGAGTATTTGTGTTTTAAAGTAGCTTAAAGATTGACTAGAGCTGAAATAAGTACTAGAAAAGTATTTCATCTGCAGATAAGCAACCAATTGGCTTTACCTGAACAAACTGGGAGAACTAGTTTTTTCCATTAGGGGTTGTATTTCTTTTTCTTTATTTTTTCAAAGAAAGAAGTCATAACGCTTTGAACATTTGATATGTCAGGTTTTGCTTTGACATATCTTCCAAGTGTCTTTTGAAAATCCAATAGAATGCTCAAGCATGGCCTGAGAATTAAAGCTGAAAACTACTAACTAGCTCAGTCAGTTCATATGGTTGGGCAGCATTGGGTGTGCAGTAGGATTTTACAGTATAGTTTCTTAGGTTTTAAAGTCTCCACACATACTGTAGTGTATTACAGAGCCCCATCAAAGGACTGTGTGATATATTCAGTGGATACCTGCAGGAGACATGAGCCTAGGAACCACGCCAGCATCCCTTCTATTAGCCCGTCTGGCCAGGTCACAATGCACACACACAAACACACACACCGAGCACACACACGCACACACACACACAGTGTGCCCCTGGCACTGGTATCACCTCTCAAACACCCGCTTACCAAATGGGCACCCCCTAAGGACTTCCTGGCCATGATGTGCCAAGGCTCGGTGGCATTGATACCTCAACCCGCCCCCTCCACCCCCTGCCCCCTGTCCCCCATCCCCTTATATGGCTCCCTCAGGGGTGTTTGTAAATGGTAGATTGGCAGCACATTGCCCATTTCAAAGGGAAGGCTTCTGTGAAGTTGCCAAGTCTGTCCTGACGAATGAAAATACTTTATTTTTTTATGGATGCAAAAGCCTGTGGAAATGTCACCACATGCCATCCAAATGCAGTGCTCTTGTTCTTTTATTGTTTACGGATGCCATTTCAATCTATTTGTATGCGTTTGAGCCTCACGTAGTGCAAACAGCCAAAAACATAGAATATAAAATCAAAAAGAAGGGCTCTGATGAGCGAGGTTGATTCATAAATTATACGAAAAGTGCTGACTCCAAAAATGTATTTTAGCGAATATTTTAATAAAAGGCCTGAACTGTGGCTCATATCTCCCATCATTCATCCTGCCATGCTCTGGCAGAAATCATGCTTCAGATTAGAACCGCTGGGATTTCTTTATTAGTTTCAGCTGCAGCGTAAAAAAACGCTTCTCCGGTGCTTGACAGACTGACACTGCGGAATATTTCCACTAGCTGCGAACTCTTGCCAAGCAGAATGTGTCACCATCACCACCAGACACAGAGAGTACAGCAGCATCGTTGTGGTGAGAGTAGAGGATAAACTTGTCAACAGAGGGTTGACACCGCATAATACTCTATGAGGAAGCCATAGATTTCCCTCTGAATGCCTCAACGGTGCTGCGGACAGGGACATGAGGGGGAGGATTGCAACACCTACTCAGTGAACACAGCACACATGACATTCCCAAGTTCCCTCACTCTTTCTTTTTCTCTCATTCTCATCTCTCTCTCTCTCCTTTCCAGTCTTCCAAGTCTTAAATCTTGCGATTTAATGGCCTGTTTAATGAGAGGTTCTAATGGGAGTTTCCAAAAGGCTAAGTAGAGATTCTGATATTGAAATGTGGACTTAATAGTGGAAGCCCCTCTCTGCCAGAAATAGATTTTCCCTGGTGCCCCGATGGTGAAGTAGTTAAGCTGCTACTCACAGTGTGTCCAAGTCTTTGTTCTCTCTCTCTCTCTCTCTCTCTCTCTCTCTCTCTCTCTCTCTCTCTCTCTCTCTCTCTCTCTCTCTCTCTCTTGCTTTCATTTGGTAATACTAAAGCAGAGTGTGAAATCAAACCTCCTCACGTTCACTGCTCATAACCAAGGTCATAGACACAACACACAGCTTTTCTCTGATTTCTTATCCAAGCCTTGGCCTTGCACTTGGCCAGAAGACATTTAGATATTTTAATAAAAGGTTCTGTGTTATGTGGTCTTTTGTGGCATCTACCATTCACTGTGTGACAGGGCTTCACAATGCTTATGGTTACCAATACAGTTTAAACAAAATATTAAGGTGAGTGTGGCCTTGAACACATGCTAGACGTGAACTCCCCAAGGAGGAAGTGGGTATTGCGTTGCATGGTGTGAACAACTGTCTCCTCAACTTACATCTGGATCAAAAGAAAGACGAGAGCGGACCTTGAAACATTTATGAGTTGTGACGGAGCTGACATCCCAGGTCTGTAGCGTTCAGTCAGAGGGGACCCGTCAGGTCCTGAGAGGGTCATCGACAGAGCCAGGATCAAGACAGGCCAGGAGCCTCTGTGGTTTCCTTTAATTTATTACTTTTATCACTGACACGTGTATGTGTTCACTGGAAAACACTGCTATCCCCTAGGTGAATAGCTGGCGGGTGATAAATAGCTCCTGCTTTCCACTCCATTTGGTCTGAGGCAGCCAACACCACCCCCCCCCCCCTTCCTCCCCCTCCTCCCCTCCTATCCACATCTCCTTTCGCTGCTTCCTCTTCAGGCACTGACCTTTGGGATGCTGTCTTTCCCGTCCCCCCTAACCGGGGGCCTCATGGGAGCTGTAATGGACTCAGCGTTAATTGCCTATTGAAGGACAGAAGCAGTTCCTCGCAGCCTGATTGCAGACTCCCCTGAGAGTACAGCTGTCCGTTTCTGTGACTGTTGCTCTAATGCACACACAAGGTCCATCCGGCAAATTCACTCAGGATGCACTCACACGCACACACATGCACGAACGCGAGTACACTAACACGCATACTCACACAAGGAAGCCACAAACACACATGTACGCTAATGCACACAGTCCATTTCTGCACATACATACACACAACATATTTACTCTCCTGCTCCTCTGCTTTCACAATGGGAATATTTTCATTTTCATTATTCAAAAGAATCCATCAACCACACACACATCCAAAAGTTGTGTGAGACTGTCCAGACATATTTTTGGTGAGGGCTCTATCTGTCCTGCCCTGGCCTAGCCGTGCATCTGTCAGACAGACAGCAGAAAGCAGCAGACAGATTGGTCATAATGTGCTCTTCATGCTGTGTGGTTTCCTGTGCTGTCCCTTCTCTGGGCTCTGTGCTGCTCTGGAGCCTTCAGCCACCAGTTAGGGTTCACATAAACACTACCTATCCCAGAAGCCTGGGTGTCATGCTAATTTAGACAGATATCCCATGGAGCGCAGCCAGGGAGGAGAGATTTATCGAGAGCTTCTATGGATTGTTTTTCTATGTTTTATTCAGGGGAATTGAGTTGGATGTGAGGCCAAACTCCTTTAGACCTCCGAGTCCTTCAGGGTCAGTGAATAATATTTGTGTTGTGTGTTGCCATTCCCATAGATAGCTAGCTACCCCCGGAGTGCTATTACCCTCACACACACATACAGTAAAAAACAACAAGCATATGGAGAGAAATCCCTAGTATATGGTGCCTAGTATGTGTAGCATATCATTTTATTCCACTACCGTGCATATATATATACTACCAGTCAAAAGTTTGGACACACCTACTAATTCGAATTTTGCTCTGACATGCACTGTCAACTCTGAGGACTTATATAGACAGGTGTGTGCCTTTCCAAATCATGTCCAATCAATTGAATTTACCACAGGTGGACTTGTAGAAACTTGATCAATGAAAACAGGATGCACCTGAGCTCATTGTTTAGTCACATAGCAAAGGGTCTGAATACTTATCTAAATAAGGTATTTCTGTTTTTAATTTTTAATACATTTGCAAAATATCTAAAAACCAGTTTTTGCTTTCTCATTATGGGGTATTGTGTGTAGATTGATGAGGAAATGTTATTATTTTGTCCATTTTAGAATAAGGCTGTAACGTAACAAAATGTGGAGAAAGTTAAGGGGTCTGAATACTTTCCCAAATGCACTGTATATATATATATATAAGCCATATCTCAGACTGGCCAATAAAAATAAAAGATTAAGATGGGCAGTCTGAGATATGGCTTTTTCTTTGCAACTCTGCCTAGAAGGTCAGTATCCCGCAGTCGCCTCTTCACTGTTGACGTTGAGACTGGTGTTTTGCGGGTACTATTTAATGAAGCTGCCAGTTGAGGACCTGTGAGGCGTCTGTTTCTCAAACTAGACACTCTAATGTATTTGTCCTCTTGCTCAGTTGTGCACCGGGGCCTCCCACTCCTCTTTCTATTCTGGTTAGAGCCAGTTTGCGCTGTTCTGTGAAGGGAGTAGTACACAGCGTAGTACGAGATCTTCAGTTTCTTGGTAATTTCTCACATGGAATAGCCTTCATTTCTCAGAACCAGAATAGACTGACGAGTTTCAGAAGAAAGTTATTTGTTTCTGGCCATTTTGAGCCTGTAATCGAACCCACAATTGCTGATGACCCTGGCGCCGACGACGAAGATGGCGGCCTCGCGACTAGCTCTTAGGAAACTTTGCAGTAGTTAGTTTTTTTCTGTATTATTTTTTATATCAATAGCTCAGAAAGTGTTTTGTATCATTACATACAGCCGGGGGAAACTATTGGATATCAGAGCGCGGTAACTCACCAGCATTACGACCAGGAATAAGACTTTCCCGAAGCAGATCCTTTGTTTGCTCTCCCCAGGGCAACTGAACTGATTCCAGCGGCTGACCCAAAACATCGCCGGCGGAAGAGAGGCACTCGGAGTGGCCTGCTGGTTCGACATAGGAGGCGCGTACACCACCCACCGCTTCCAAATATACTACTCGCTAATGTTCAGTCTCTGGTTAACAAAGTTGACGAACTCCGGGCAAGGATTTCTTTCCAGAGAGACATCAAGGCCTGTAACATACTTTGTTTCACGGAAACATGGCTCTCTTGGGATATTCTGTCGAAATCGGTCCAGCCAGAAGGGTTCTCAGTTCATTGCGCAGACAGGAATAAATATCTCTCCGGGAAGCAGAAGGGCAGAGGTGTGTGTTTCATGATTAACGACTCATGGTGTAATTGTAGTAACATACAAGAACTCAAGCCCTTTTGTTCACCCGACCTAGAATATCTCACAATCAAATGCAGACCGTATTATCTCCCAAGATAATTCTCTTCGGTTATAGTCAAGGCCATGTATATCCCCCCTCAAGCCGATACCACGACGGCCCTCAAAGAACTTCACTGGACTTTATGCAAACTGGAAACCACATATCCTGAGGCTGCATTTATTGTAGCCGGGGATTTTAACAAAGCAAATTTGAGGACTAGGCTGCTGAAGTTCTATCAACATATCGACTGTTGTACTCGCGCTGCCAAAATCCTTGACCATTGCTATTCAAACTTCCGGGATGGTTATAAGGCCCTCCCCCGCCCTCCTTTCGGCAAATCTGACCATGACTCTATTTTGCTCCTCCCTTCCTATAGGCAGAAACTCAAACAGGAAATACCCGTGCTAAGGACTATTCAACGCTGGTCTGACCAATCGGAATGCACGCTTCAAGATTGTTTTGATCACGCGGACTGGGATATGTTCCGGGTAGACGGCATCCCCAGACGGCATCCCTAGCCGCGTCCTCAGAGCATGCGCAGACCAGCTGGCTGGTGTGTTTATGGACATATTCAATCTCTCCCTTTCCCAGTCTGCTGTTCCCACATGCCACCATTGTTCCTGTACCCAAGAAAGCAAAGGTAACTGAACTAAATGACTATCGCCCTGTAGCACTCACCTCTGTCATCATGAAGTGCTTTGAGAGACTAGTCAAGGATCATATCACCTCTACCTTACCTGTCACCCTAGACCCACTTCAATTTGCTTACCGCCACCAAAAGATCCACAGACGATGCAATCGCCATCACACTGCACACTGCACTATCCCATCTGGACAAGAGGAATACCTATGTAAGAATGCTGTTCATTGACTATAGCTCAGAATTCAACACCATAGTACCCTCCAAGCTCATCATTAAGCTCGAGGCCCTGGGTCTGAACCCCGCCCTGTGCAACTGGGTCCTGGACTTCCTGACGGGCCGCCCCCAGGTGGTGAAGTTAGGAAACAACATCTCCACTTCGCTGATCCTCAACACTGGGGCCCCACAAGGGTGCGTGCTCAGCCCCCTCCTGTACTCCCTGTTCACCCATGACTGCGTGGCCAAGCACGCCTCCAACTCAATCATCAACTTTGCAGACGACACAATAGTAGTAGGCTTGATTACCAACAATGACGAGACCGCCTACAGGGAAGAGGTGAGGGCTCTGGGAGTGTGGTGCCAGGAAAATAACCTCTCACTCAACATCAACAAAACAAAGGAGATGATCGTGGACTTCAGGAAACAGCAGAGGGTGTACCCCCCTGTCCACATCAATGGGACCGCAGTGGAGCTTCAAGTTCCTTGGCGTACACATCACCGACAAACTGAAATGGTCCACCCACACAGACAGTGTAGCGAAGAAGGCGCAACAGAGCCTCTTCAACCTCAGGAGGCTGAAGAAATTCGTCTTGGCACCTAAAACCCTCACAAACTTTTACAGATGCACAATTGAGAGCATCCTGTCGGTCTGTATCACCGCCTGTTATGGCAACTGCACCGCCCGCAAACGCAGGGCTCTCCAGAGGGTGGTGCGGTCTGCCGAACGCATTACTGGGGCAAACTACCCGCCCTCCAAGACACATACAAGGCCCGATGTCACAGGAATGCCAAAAAGATTATCAAGGACATCAACCACCCGAGCCACTGCCTGTTCACCCCGCTATCATCCAGAAGGCGAGGTCAGTACAGGTGCATCAAAGCTGGGACCGAGATAATTAAAAACAGCTTCTATCTCAAGGCCATCAGACTGTTAAATAGCCATCACTAGCACATTAGAGGCTGCTGCTGCCTATTGAAATCACTGGCCACTTTAAGAAATGGAACACTACTCACTTTAATAATGTTTACATATCTTGCACTACTCATCTCATATGTATATACTGCATTCTATTCTATAATATTCTACTGTATCTTAGTCCATATCACTCTGTCATTGCTTGTCCATATATGTATATATTCTTAAATTCCATTCCTTACTAGTTTTGTGTGTATTGGGTATATGTTGTGAAATTGTTAGATATTACTTGTTAGATATTATTGCACTGTCGGAGCTAGAAGCGCAAGCATTTCGCTACACCCGCAATAACATCTGCTAAACACGTGTATGTGACAAATACAATTTGATTTGATTTGATTTGATGCTCCAGATACTTAACTTGTCTCAAGAAGGCCAGTTTTATTGCTTCTTTAATCAGCACAAGCTGTGCTTTTTCAGCTGTGCTAACATAATTGCAAAAGGGTTTTCTAATGATAAACTTGAATTAACAAACACAACGTGCCATTGGAACACAGGCCTGATGGTTGCTGATAATGGGCCTCTGTACGCCTATGTAGATATTCTATAAAAAATCAGCCGTTTCGAGCTACAATAGCCATTTACAACATTAACAATGTCTACACTGTATTTCTGATCAATTTGATGTTATTTTATTTCGAAAACAAGGACGTTTCTAAGTGACCCCAAACTTTTGAACGGTAGTGTATATTGAAAGCAGGTGCTTCCACACAGGTGTGGTTCCTGAGTTAATTAAGCAATTAACATCCCATCATGCTTAGGGTCATGTATAAAAATGCCCAGTTGCCCATTATTTTGGCTACCATGGCTAGAAGAAGAGATATCTGTGGCTTTGAAAGAGGGTTCTGAAAGGAGCATAGGGGGTTTAAAGGGTGTGTGTCAGTCACCAGATCTCAACCCAATTGAACACTTATGCGAGATTCTGGAGCGGCGCCTGAGACAGCGTTTTACACCACCATCAACAAAACACCAAATTATGGAATTTCTTGTGGAAGAATGTTGTCGCATCCGTCCAGTAGAGTTCCAGACACTTTTAGAATCTATGCCAAGGTGATTTGAAGCTGTTCTGGCTCGTGGTGGCCCAATGCCCTATTAAGACACTTTATGTTGGTGTTTCCTTTATTTTGGCAGATACCTGTATATGATATAAGTATTTTGTTTCAGCATTCATGATAGTTGACATAACTCTTTCATACATTTAGCCTCTTAATTAAAAATGCTACGGTATGGATCCCATGAGGAGTGGTGAGTAGGTGAAAGTGAACACTCCCCCCCCCCCCCCCCCCCCATCCCCTTCTCTCTACCTGACAGAGAGCAGGCTATGTGTGCATCACCCATGGCTGGACCTTGATCTCTCCTGGTTTGAAGTTGAAAGTCGGTCCGATTGCTCTGGGGGCAAAAGCAGGCGAGCATCTTCTGGCAGATAGATAGGGCCTCTTTCTTTCATGCGTGTTTACTTGCCTGAGCAGCGTTGTCATGGTGAGGCAGATTCAGACGATGAGCAGGGCCTAACCCAGACAGACCAGACTAGGAGATCTTTACATTTCGGTTAAATTCCTATTTACAGTATACTTTATTGCATTTATTTCTCAAGAGATGCACGCTGAAATATCAACCTTGACAACCATAAACATCCATTCACGGCCATTAAACTAATGATAATGCACATTTGGTTTGATACAGTAAATCTATCTGAGCATTATGACTTCTTGTAGAGACCAATGAGAGCCGTTTGTTTGTGTCTGTTTATTTTATTTCACTCTATTGACCGTGGTATTTATCCCTCATTAATTCCACATATCCATCCCGGTTTCCCTGTGTCTTTCCCCATGGCTTCCTCTACCACAGTCTCTCATCATCTCATAGCGTTTCAGTCTAACCGTTTGGGGAGATATATTGTGACCGAGCACTGCCGCTAATGACGACTCGCCGAGCTGGAGCCAATCAGAGTGGTGATGTTTAATGTTTTTGAAATGCTTTTTGGTTAAGTGGACATGATAAATCATCTCCCTTACATACAAGACTAATGCTGTGGAATTGAGCCTGCGATTCAATTACCTGCGGTCTGATGGGAGAGCAAGGATGTAGGAGGTTGTGTGTGTGTGTGTGTGTGTGTGTGTGTGTGTGTGGTGTACTGTATGTGGGAGAGGATAGGGAGCTGTGACTGGGTCTACTGTGCTACTAACTACACACAGCATTGAAGGATCTCTCGTTAGCACCGAGAAGTCTCCTTCAGTTAAAATAGGAATAATTTCTCAGCTAGGCCTCTTGAGTAAAGTCTGTTAAATGAACTGCAGTGCACACACTGAACAGTCCCTCACACTTGTAGCTCCTTTAATAGCTAAGAGAATGTGATTGGGAATTCTCATAATATGTTGAACGAGAGAGCAGATGTTTATTAGGTAACTGCAAGTGGCCTTTCTTATTGCTGTCTCTAACACTGTAACAGTAGGTGATGTTTGTCTTAAGGGTTTATCATAGTCCAAAACGTGTACGCGTATGCACTGCAGTGTTTGTAGAATATTGGACCGTTGGCTTTCATACTTTTCTAATTATCAGCAGAGCTCAAGCATTTTCTCCAACTGTCAACACATTGAAATGAATAGAGGACGCGTATCTGAGACGCGTTGGTTGGGAATTGTGGGTGTGCGCGTTCGGGCGGTGCGTCCCCCGCGGATGGTGGTCTCAGAGCTGCGTAGCTATGTCACAATGGGACGCCGGACTATCGCGTTTCAGTGTCTGTAGACTATGATTTACACTTTAAATACATGGGGTTCAACTAATAACCCCAATGGGTTTCTCTGCAGCGCAGAGTTGCAGTCTTGCGTCTTTTCCCGCAAAGCTTTGGCTATAGTCCTCCATAGAGATGAGGTCAAATAACCGTTTCTTGTGAATTTCAAGAACTTTGGTTTAATGCCTAAATCAACCATCTTAAAAATCAACCATGTTTCCTAACCCCTCTATGATGGACTTTAGTACTCTTAACAATAACGCTTTCTCCGTTTTTTAATATAATATATACTGAACAAAAATATAAACGCAACATACTATAATTTCTAGATTTTACTGAGTTACAGTTCATATAAGGAAATCAGTCAATTTAAATAAATTAATTAGACCCTAATCTCTGGATTTCACATGACTGGGCAGGGGCACAGCCATGGGTGGGCCTGGGAGGGCATAGGCCCACCCACCCGGGGAGCCAGGCCCAGCCAATCAGAGTTTTTCCACAAAAGGGCTTTATTACAGACAGAAATACTCCTCAGTTTCATCAGCTGTCCGGGTGGCTGGTCTCAGACGATCCCGCAGGTGAAGAAGCCGGATGTGGAGGTCCTGGGCTGGCGTGGTTACACGTGCTCTGCGGTTTTTAGCATATGGTAGAGAAATTAACATTACATTCTCTGGTAACAGCTCTGGTGTTCATTCCTGGAGTCAGCATGCCAATTGCACGCTCCCTCAAGACTTGAGACTTCTGTGGCGTTGTGTTGTGTGACAAATCTGCACATTTTAGAGTGGCCTTTTATTGTCCCCAGCACAAGGTGCACCTGTGTAATGATCATGCTGTTTAATCAGCTTCTTGATATGCCACACCTGTCAGGTGGATGGATTATCTTGGCAAAGGAGAAATGCTCACTAACAGGGAGGTAAACTAATTTGTGCACAACATTTTAGAGAAATAAGCTTTTTGTGCGTATGGAACATATCTGGGATCTTTTATTTCAGCTCATGAAACATGGAACCAACACTTTACATGTTGCGATTATCTTTTTGTTCACTATAATATAAAATAATATTATGCCATTTAACAGACACTTTCATACAGTAGTGCTTGCACAATTTTTTGTATATTTTGACCCCTGTGGGAATCGAACCCACGCCCCTGGCACCAGACAGACCCGCTGGGTAAAAGTCTGCTTTGACTCTGAGCCCTGTAGTCTTTATACGAGTGTTCAGTTTGTTCCTAGACATTAGGTTTCACACCATTGCCTTACAGAGAGAATAAACTGCTCTTTATGTTTAATGACTCTTGATGATGTTTAAATGGCTGTTTTTGGTGTTTATCCTCCCCCTCCACAAGCAGGAGATGGTGTTAAAACATGGAGGTCCTGCTTGTGACACTGACTGGGAAATCTGCTCTGTTTCTACTGAGAAACAAACAATCACACCATCCAGAAAACCCAAAGAGCCATCTGCATCTCAATGTCTTTACAAAGACATATGTTTTGAGTAGGGCTTGGGATAGCTATTAGTTTATCCTCTTGTATGAATGTGGGTGATGCAATACTGTGCTTGGCTGGTGTCTGTGCCGTTGAGATTACTCTTAGGCTTATATCCATATCAATACTGAAAAAGAGCCCACAAAAGAGAGAGAGAAAAAAAAGAATGAATGAGAGCATGTAATTGGCTTCTCATTAACTGCATTCTCCAGACCTACATTGTTCCCTTTCCCGTTTGACGAGGCAAATTGCCGTAACGTCTGTCGATCAGGAGCAGGGGGTGGAGGGTTGGAGGGGTGAAAAGTGTTATCATCAACTGGCATTACCACGCTTGTTTTCTTTCTAAACAACGGCGGCCTCCCGTAATGACTGTAAGAAAGCTCATGGCAGGTGGCGGTAGGTGTGAAATTGTTTCTCTGGACTCCACACCCATAGGGAGGATAATGCAGCCATTCAGACCCCTCTCCTCTCCAGAAGGGGCACATTTTGTGCCAGCACTCACATGCTACTCCACAGGGTCTTGAAAGGAGACATTTTGTTCAATTTGTCTAAAAGCCACTGGCTTATGTGACAATTGAAAGACTTTGGCTGTTGAAGTTTCTTTAACCGGCTGACTACTGACTGGCTTTTGTTCTGCCCTGTGATCTGTCCATCATTTTCAGAAGGCCCATACAAAGAGAAAGTGGGGATGAAAAAGAGAGGAGGAGTATAAGAGGGTGAGACAGGGGCCTGGCTGGGGCTCCCGCATGCCTTCCAGCTCTCTGAAATGATTTGAGTTCAGCTGAAGGCGTGAGAAACTGGATGAGTGGAGGAGAGGAGTCTGGATTATGACTCTAGCCAGTCGCCCAGGCCAGTGTGGCCATTTCCACACAAACATTGAATCATTGAATTATTCAGCAGTACTGACTGACTAAACTCACTTCACTTGCTGGACCAGGCTGGGGTGACTGGTTGAAACCAGGGTTCCTCTGACTCAGTGGCAGATTGGGTTCTTTATATAGTGTAGGCCCCTGCCATGTAGCCCTATACAATATCTGTATTATCCTTGACCCAAACGATCTTGATCTTAACACTTTGGTGAGGTGATTTGGTTCGGTTCTTTACTTATCTTACCCTTTGGGTCATTTCATTGACACAATGGTATGTAAGTGTGTGGAGTGGGGATGTACAATTGTTGACAGTGATGCTATTCCTTGAGGTTTGTCCATTAATAATACTCTCCTCCTCCTAAAAGGAGCCAGCAATAAATCAAAGTCAATAAATGTCATATGGGGGTTCCCTGTGCATCCAACCATTCTGACATTAATATGACAGCCACACACACATACACACACACACACACTGGAATGTAGGGTTCTCTGCATTTATATTAAGTATTAGTGAGTCAGGATGTAACTGTCCCTGATGCACATGCAAAACAAGAGATGCACAAAGGAGGGCCAGCCAACCGGAAAAATCTTTTATGTCTTTATTGAAATGAACACGGAATAGAGGAGCCACGATATCCCTTTAAACAATGTCAAGAGAGAGATTCCCCAGCCTATAGGTTTTACATGGCAGGTCCCAGCAGTGCTGGGAGAGAGAGGGAGTTTTGCATAAAAAAAGCATGAACCGCTGCTATCTCTTCTTTAATCGTGCTCTGTATGTGTAAGTGTATGTGTGTGCGCGTCTGCTTGTTTTAAGTCGGGCATGAAACAGTTAAATCGCCGACTGAGGCAGGCCCATCGTTGCACTTTGGATGTCGCCATTCATCTCAGGAGCTGAATTTTTCATGTGGTAATTAAAATTTGTAGGTCAAGTCTCCCATGACACCTATTTCTGCTAATACGGGGGGAAAAGCCTGTCGCACTCGTTAACTCTGCTCTTTTGCCGAGCCGAGGTTTAAAGGATGAAGGGTGACATTTTCTCCCATTTTCTAAATTAATGCGATTGATCTGCCTAATACCAAATACCACATGATAAAAAGATTAAGCCTTTAAATGGCTTTCCAAAGGCAATCTTTATTGCTAGGCCCGGAGCGAAGGCATTGAACTTTCAATTAGAATTTCTAATAGGCTATTGACTGGAATGTATAAAATGTTGCTACACAGCTATATAGATCGTGAAAAGGTCTTATTTCTGGGGCCAGGGTGTGTAACCTAGAAATCCCTCAGACCAAAAGGCTGTACAGAAAAAACACGGTTGCCAGCCATAATGTTTTAGCGCACATGTCAAAGTCATTCCACGGAGGGCCGAGTGTCTGCGGATTTTTGCTCCTCCCTTGTACTTGATTGATTAATTAAGGTCACTGATTAGTAAGGAACTCCCCTCACCTGGTTGTCTAGCTCTTAATTAAAAGGAAAACCCAAAAACCAGCAGACACTAGGCCCTCTGTGGAATGAGTTTGACACCCCTGTTTTATCATAAAGGATATATATTTATTGAGGCAACCATATGTTTTCTCTCAAGCTTGTACATATTCAGGTGGTTCTAATTGTGATTGTTAGAAGATGTGATGGCGTTTACTTTAACCGGCATTATGTCGAGCCACCTTTGTAATCCATGGTAATTTCACCAAAGCCTATTGATCCCTGTATCCTTTTTTGTGGTCAAGAGTTTTAATCTGTGTCAGTGTATTTCTTTCTCCTCTCCTTTTTTTTCTTTCTTTCTGGCTTAGTTGCTTTGATGTCGTTTCAAGGTCTGGTTCTTTTGTTAGTCTTAATTTCCAAGTTTCTTAATTTCCAAGTTAAAGGACTGTTTCTAATTTTCAGTGAGTGTTTCTCAGTGTCTAAATCCAATGTAATTGTCTCTAATGCCGTATTAACTGTTGTCAAAATATTTTGCGTTATGTCATCCTAATTCAATCTGCTATTTCTAGAGTGTAATGCTTGAAGACAGTCAGGCCTGTTTTTGGTTTACTGTACTCTCTCTTTCTTTATCTCTCTCTCTCCGTCTCGCTCTGTCTCGCTTTCTCTTTCTGTCTTTCTCTCTCTCTCAGCCTTGATTCTTTCTGTCTCCATCATTCTCTCTTACCCTCTCTCTCACACACACACTCTCTCTATCTGCAGGCGATTGTAAGCCTTCAGAGAGAGAGGCAGCAGAATACAATTTGTCAGGACTCTAACAGCCCGTTCCATTCAGACTGTGGGGTTACCGTTCTGTTTATGTTACACTGCATTCAAACTAAACAACATTACATCCCCCATCTGCCAATCTCCAGTAATCTTCTTTAATTGCGGTAATTAAACTATATTTACATGTGCAGAATACTTGTAATTTAGCAAATTCCACTCTCCTCTCTGCACATTTAATCAGCGCAGGGAGCTGCAGTGAGTGGCGAGGAATGGAGTGATTTCAGTCTTTTGATTTCAGTGGTGGGCTGTGTGTTTCTGACAGGGTAAGTGGACCAGCGCCCGGGGGCTCGGTGAGGTTAGGAAAACAAGCCGGTGGAGAGGTATTGTCATTGGGCTCTGATTGCAGCTCATGTGCCTAATTATAGGGCTCCTTTGTGAAGCCTACCAGAGAGTAGTAGCGCAGTAGACACGTGTGTGCCAGTGTGTGTGTGTGCGGGCAGCAAAGTTGTAAATAATAGGCAATTGAGGGACACAATTTTGTGTTTCACACTCTGTTAGACTAGACTTTTGCCGTTTTTACAGTTCCAGCAGTATAATCAGCAAGCAAAATTAGCTCTATTTTATCCTTAGCAGATTGGTCAATGATGTATTTAGATCACCTGTGCTGTTTCACGTACGGTATACCAAGTGTAAGAAGTTAAAAAGAGGGCATTAAACCCAGATCCGAGACTCTCAGCTATTGAAACAACTAATGTTGTAATGAAAACATCACCCAGCCTGTTTGACAGTGGAATAACAGCATGATTGCGCTCAGATTAATGGTATTAGCTAGGGATTAATATGGAAGAGGGAATTTGTCAAGCAGCAGTTGCATGATATTAGTATTCCTAAATAGCTTCATGATACCCTAGTACTGCATGATGGTGGAACAGTTGTATCTAAAGACGTCTGAACCCACTTAAGTCATTTTCTCAACTATTTCCATGGTGGTACAGTAAGTGTATCAAAGACGTCTACTCTGCACTTTCCCAGTTTTAGTCATTTGCTAATTTACATAGCCTCTGAGGCCAGGCCACACTCATTTGGTGCAGTTGACTTGACTTTCATCCCTGTTGTTAGTGGCAATGACTAAGTCCAGGACATCAGACAGCCTGGCCCACAGCGCCATCATTTTAGTCAGAGGAGGAGGAGGCACGAGTCCCTGCGGGGAGTGACTGGGTTTATCCTGTGTGTTGTTGTTCTAGAGTAGCTAGCTACCATTAGGCATGCCCCCCTAGGCTAATTACAGCCCTGTATCCCTGTGAAAGCCCCTATCAGGCCAGATGGAAGCTCTGTGGATGGAACAGCACAGCAGTGTGAGGTCAGAGGGTTCCTGCCCCCCTGGTGAGGTAGTGGTATAGGGAGACCTGCAGGGTGACATGGCTGCTGTGGTAATTGGTGTGGTCACAGAAAGCTTCCCCCCGCCTGGAGTGGCTTATTATCTCCTACATGCCTGTACCATTACACGTCATCGGAAGATACCATCTGTCAGGCAGGGGGAATACAGGGTGGGAGGATGTCAGTGGTGAGCACCTACAGTTAATGCATAGACATAGCTATCACAGCCTTTTGCCTTTTCATTGTAATTACTTGTGAAGACAAGTAAATGGTTGCGTTCCCCTGCTCAGACGTTGCATGCATCAACCAATGGTTGCGTGCCTCATCATCGACTGTGCCATCAGGCACCAGATTGCTTATGATGTGGTTAACTGATACATAAAATACCTATCCAGGCGTTGTAAGATCTGGCATGCGTCAGCAACGCTTGGGCAGAGGAACGTGCCAAATATGTCCCTTTTTGATCCACAAATGTTTCATCCTATTGCCAGTGGATTCGGCTTAACGGAGAGAGGATGGGTTTCTCTGATTGGTTGGTATATACAAAGTTGCAGTATGGGTTCCTCTGATTGGTTAGAATATACGGCTGCCACAGCTCTGAAATAGAGAGTAGGATGTGATTTGTGTGAAAATAAAAGGCTTCTGTATAGCTCTGAACAAGAGAGAGAGTGGTTCCAGCAGTAGCAGTGCAAATGATGTCCTAAGACGGACGAAATCCTCATTAGCCAAAGAGTAGTTCCTTCTAATTAGTTTCCATTCAGTGTAATTAGCATGGATGAGGCTAATCATGGGATGGGAAACCAATCTAACGCTTGGGATACAACGTCCTTGGCCTCTCTTTCATGCTCTGGTTCAGAGGATTTTGATCATTCTTTTCAGGTGCAGTTAGTTGTCTCTTTCATAAGCTTTTTGTAATAAAAAATAACCATGGATTTCAAAAAAATATTTTAAAAAATGTAAGGTGATGTGTCGAACAATGCTAGCTGCCTGCACTCTTATAGTTATGAAGGCCGATTTATTTGAGGTAGTTTGAAGTAAAAACAAATTACAATACTTCTTTTCTAGCTAGTTTACTTCAAAGGCAAGGTCAAGCATGAGGCAGAGAAAGATGACATTGTGAGGAAGGCTATGTCTGTTTGGTCCTAAAACATACGAGGTCGGCCTAACATGAAAGGCATGCCAGACCACAGCTCTTTGTTAGGGTGTTATTACCATTGTTATCCTGGCTCTATTCACTACTGCTGTGGCCCTGTAATTCATTCTGAAGGAGAAGTGTGCCATTGCATTAGGATTTGATAGAAGCCCCCTTTTATGTCAATGGATCTCATATTTTGGCAGCAGCGCATTCTCGTTCGTTCTTCGAACCTTTAGAAGGCAGGGGAAATAAATAATAGAAGAAAAAGCAGGATATTGCCATCTGACAGTTGATGTTGTGCTAGGCTGTATTTTTATTCCTTTGACTTTGACTTGTTTTCACCGACTGATCAAACCCACGTTAATGGCTCTGCTTGTGCTACACAAATGAGAGGACCAGAGGAGAACAAAGGCAAAATGATTGGAGGAGAATGGCACTGATGCACTGTTGTTATAAGTCTGCAGGAAGATGATTGATAGTCTCATCTTGTCTTATCAGGCCCTAGAGAGAGATAGGCTCTACTAATGTTGCATTTGCTGCCAATCAACCCCTTGTCTTGTTGTCTCCCAATGGTTACTCTGCCAACCAAGCTCTAACCAACCAATCTGCTACAGCTGCCTTAGATGCAAAATAAAATATTATTTTATTTTCTACTCTCGCTTTTGATTTAAGCAAACAAAAACAGAGCTAAGACAAGCACGGCGTACTCCCAAATGTCATAGAGGGGGGATGTTTGCAGGATATGAGCTTTTGATTAGATTTTCTCCCTTGTGGTTTTAAATCCCAGCTATCTGTGTCTTTACTGTATCTTTATTGATACCAAATCCCTCCACTGATCCTTCTAAATCACTCTCGACAAATGTCCTAGCGCCTAATCTCTTGGCCGGAGACAAAAGGACGTGCACGCCGCCCCACCACCCCAACCTCAGACCCAGATCACGGCCGTGAGTCTGCTGCTTTCCCCAAAGTGCTGAGGGCAGCATCTCCCTGGCTCACCCCTCTGAGCGGTGGATAGCTCCCTGATCTAAAGCAGAACCATGTTTATCCTCCAGCTCAGTGTTATTGTGGCAGTGAGAAGAGCTGGATGGGCTTGATCAGGTTAAATTAGATACATAGATACACAGTTCAAGAAAACACCAGATAGTATCATATGTCTGCTATTTATTTCAAAATTTCTCCCCCATCATTTTTTCCCTTCTTTCTTTTGTTCTCGTCTTTTATTATTTATTTTTCTTTCCTTAGGCTGGATGGATGGTCTTGTGAAATGAAGCATTCGACATGAACTTTTGCCATATGCCTGTAGTACTGCCAAAAATATTTAGAGCAGCTCTTTTCCTTCGCCAAGTATTCAGCCATCTGCTCAAGTCTTTAACCAGCGGCCCCTAGGACTTCATCAAGCCCTAACTGTGAAGTCAAATGGCTTTCTAACATCTCTCAAGTCAAAGCAATTGCACTGAGCTGATTTACTAGACTAGCCATATCAATCACAAATGTATTTTATTATCCTCTAGATCATTGTCGTGGTTACGATATTTGTTCTGTGATTTGGACTAAGTCTTTCCTCAGAACTATTCTCAAGCGTCACTAAATAGATGGCTCATTTTGTAATTTAACCATGAAAAATGGAGGGTCGATGAAAATATTCCAAAAGCTTACCCAGATAAGGTAATTTATGTTTAACAACTGTGTGTTTGTTTGTGTGTAGGGATGAAGGTGAAGACATATAGATGGCTAAAGCAACTGCTGGAGTCAGACAGTATAAAGTGCCTCTTTACTAGCGCTTATTCTCTCCAGTTATATGAGCCGCACAGCCTACTGGCAGAGTGAGAGAGAGGCACAGTGCTTTTATAACCCTAACCTAGGGTCTGAGCATGAGCTGCCTGCACCAGCCAGCACAGGAGAAGAGATGGCTTTTGTATGGAGAGGAGGAACATCATTATGCAGTACGCGGGACACCATTATTAGCCCCATTACACACAATGACAGCCAGACATTCATTCTCCTCTACCTGCTTTTTAAAACGACCAATAAATAATGAGAGGCTCCATCTAGCAGCGGAGAAAGAGGGAAAAGGTCATTACAGGCTTGGCCGCCATTTGTCAAAATTATTTCATAATCTCGGGTCGCGAGGAGAATTTTAGCTTAGTTAATTGTAGATGGGACCACTGAACATAATTTCCCATTAGGAATCAATTTGTTACCCTCCGCAGCCGGTGAGCCCACCCCCTCCCTGGCTGGCTGGTTGGCTCACTCTGTTGGGCTTGTTTTGACCAGCATGGCTGCTAGAGCTACCATGGAATCCAATAAGCTTCACATACACTGCTCTGTTGTTACTTTGTCATGCATATATACCATGAACATTTAAGGGAGCACTACATGCATACCGTACAGTAAGCTAATAGTTCCTTTATCAAATCATGTACAGTGCCTTCAGAAAGTATTCACACCCGTTTTGTTGTGTTACAGCCTGAATTTAAAATAGATGACATTTAGATTTTTTTGTCACTGGCCTACACACAATACCCCATAATGTCAAATTGGAATTATGTTTTTCATTTTTTTAAACAAATGAAAAGCTGAAATGTCTTGAGTCAGTAAGTATTCAACCCCTTTGCATGAACTCAGTCTGTGTGGAATAATAGTGTTTAACATGATTTTTGAATGACTACATCATCTCTGTGCCCCACACATACAGTGGGGAAAAAAAGTATTTAGTCAGCCACCAATTGTGCAAGTTCTCCCACTTAAAAAGATGAGAGAGGCCTGTAATTTTCATCATAGGTACACGTCAACTATGACAGACAAAATGAGAAATAAAATTCCAGAAAATCACATAGTAGGATTTTTAATGAATTTATTTGCAAATTATGGTGGAAAATAAGTATTTGGTCAATAACAAAAGTTTCTCAATACTTTGTTATATACCCTTTGTTGGCAGTGACACAGGTCAAATGTTTTCTGTAAGTCTTCACAAGGTTTTCACACATTGTTGCTGGTATTTTGGCCCATTCCTCCATGCAGATCTCCTCTAGAGCAGTGATGTTTTGGGGCTGTCGCTGGGCAACACGGACTTTCAACTCCCTCCAAAGATTTTCTATGGGGTTGAGATCTGGAGACTGGCTAGGCCACTCCAGGACCTTTAAATGCTTCTTACGAAGCCTCTCCTTCGTTGCCCGGGCGGTGTGTTTGGGATCATTGTCATGCTGAAAGACCCAGCCACGTTTCATCTTCAATGCCCTTGCTGATGGAAGGAGGTTTTCACTCAAAATCTCACGATACATGGCCCCATTCATTCTTTCCTTTACACGGATCAGTCGTCCTGGTCCCTTTGCAGAAAAACAGCCCCAAAGCATGATGTTTCCACCCCCATGCTTCACAGTAGGTATGGTGCAACTCAGCATTCTTTGTCCTCCAAACACGACGAGTTGAGTTTTTACCTAAAAGTTATATTTTGGTTTCATCTGACCATATGACATTCTCCCAATCCTCTTCTGGATCATCCAAATGCACTCTAGCAAACTTCAGACGGGCCTGGACATGTACTGGCTTAAGCAGGGGGACACGTCTGGCACTGCAGGATTTGAGTCCCTGGCGGCGTAGTGTGTTACTGATGGTAGGCTTTGTTACTTTGGTCCCAGCTCTCTGCAGGTCATTCACTAGGTACCCCCGTGTGGTTCTGGGATTTTTGCTCACCATTCTTGTGATCATTTTGACCCCACAGGGTGAGAACTTGCGTGGAGCCCCAGATCGAGGGAGATTATCAGTGGTCTTGTATGTCTTCCATTTCCTAATAATTGCTCCCACAGTTGATTTCTTCAAACCAAGCTGCTTACCTATTGCAGATTCAGTCTTCCCAGCCTGGTGCAGGTCTACAATTTTGTTTCTGGTGTCCTTTGACAGCTCTTTGGTCTTGGCCATAGTGGAGTTTGGAGTGTGACTGTTTGAGGTTGTGGACAGGTGTCTTTTATACTGATAACAAGTTCAAACAGGTGCCATTAATACAGGTAACGAGTGGAGGACAGAGGAGCCTCTTAAAGAAGAAGTTACAGGTCTGTGAGAGACAGAAATCTTGCTTGTTTGTAGGTGACCAAATACTTATTTTCCACCATCATTTGCAAATAAATTCATTAAAATTCCTACAATGTGATTTTCTGGATTTTTTTTCCTCAATTTGTCTGTCATAGTTGACGTGTACCTATGATGAAAATTACAGGCCTCTCTCATCTTTTTAAGTGGGAGAACTTGCACAATTGGTGGCTGACTAAATACTTTTTTTCCCCACTGTACAATAATCTGTAAGGTCCCTCAGTCGAGCAGTGAATTTCAAACACAGATTCAACCACAAAGACCAGGGAGGTTTTCCAATGCTTCACAAAGAAGGGCACCTATTGGTAGATGGGTAAAAATAAAAAAGCAGACATGATATGTCCCTTTGAGCATGGTGAAGTTATTTGAACAAAAATATAAACGCAACAATTTCAAAGATTTTATTGAGAGTTCATATAAGGAAATAAGTAAATTGAAATAAATTCATTAAGCCCTAATCTATGGATTTCACATGACTGGGAATATAGATATGCATCTGTTGGTCACAGAAAAAAAGAAAGAAAAAAAGATACCTTTAAAAGAAGAAGGGGCATGGATCAGAAAACCAGTCAGTATCTCGTGTGACCAGCATTTGCCTCATGCAGCACGACACATCTCCTTCACATAGAATTGATCAGGCTGTTGTCCCACTCCTCTTCAATGGCTGTCCGAAGTTGCTGGATATTGGCGGGAACTGGAACACGCTGTCATACACGTCGATCCAGAGTATCCCAAACATGCTCAATGGGTGAGATGTCTGGTGAGTATGCAGGCCATGGAAGAACTGGGACATTTTCAGCTTCCAGGAATTGTGTACAGATCCTTGCGACATGGGGTTATGCATTATCATGCTGAAACATGGCGGCGGATGAATGGCACGACAATGTGCCTCAGGATATCTTTATACGGTATCTCTGTGCATTTAAATTGCCATCGATAAAATGCAATTGTGTTTGTTGTCCGTAGCTTATGCCTGCCCATACCATAACCCCACCGCCACCATGGGGCACTCTGTTCACAACGTTGACATCAGCAA
This sequence comes from Coregonus lavaretus, assembly GCF_964263955.1. Lineage (NCBI taxonomy): Eukaryota > Metazoa > Chordata > Actinopteri > Salmoniformes > Salmonidae > Coregonus > Coregonus lavaretus. The sequence goes on from NW_028161078.1 coordinate 113,679, forward strand.
ACCGCTCGCCCACACGATGCCATACACGTGGTCTGTGTTTGTGAGGCCGGTTGGACGTACTGCCAAATTCTCTAAAACGATGTTGGAGGCGGTTTATGGTAGAGAAATTAACATTCAATTCTCTGGCAACAGCTCTGGTGGACATTCCTGCAGTCAGCATGCCAATTAGATGCTCCTTCAAAACTTGAGACATTTGTGGCATTGTGTTGTGTGAATATTGATTTATAAACTTGGCATACTCCATACATACACGTTTCCCGTTATAAATCAGACATGTCGTAAAACTGTGCGCATGTGAATTAACGTTATAACTGGAAAATGCCCTCCATTCACCTTTTATGATGACAATAACACCCTTATTTGCTGTATAATTCAGTATAACTATTGTAATTATGCCACGGTAGTTTCTAAACGAAAGAGCAAAGGCAAATTTGATCTAATGTTTTTGAAGGTGTTGGCAGAATCTTTTAATCTTTTACATTAACTTACACTGTATTTGGCAAAGGACTGTGACAGTTTCTGAAAACAGAACTGTTGTGGACCTGTCAGCAGAACGTTTGAATTCAACAATGCTAGGCTACTCAAAATAATTGGAATAACAGTAGGCTACTTACAGTAGTTGCATACATGCTTAAATGTAAAAGATCAACTGTCTGTTCACCTGTTAAATGCAACTGTATTTTATCAATTGCGCTGCCTATGGGATCGCATATGCTACAGCAAAACATGAAGTACATAGCCTATCTATTTACTAAATGAGAGATGTGCATGCTCATTTGTTGTATGGCTACTTCGGGAATGCATCATGGCCAAAAAAGGTGAGGAATTTATTCTGCAATGGTTATGAAAATGAAATAAATAGGAAATAGTGTCTAATTATTTTAGATTCCAAAAACAAAACACATAGATTTTTGCTCTTCTCACTAATGGCAAATGGCTGCATCTTGTTATTATGTTTTCCTTTTTAAAACATTTATTTTACGAATAAGCGTGTCATCATATTCCCCATTTGCAAAATACAGTGGGGAAAAAAAGTATTTAGTCAGCCACCAATTGTGCAAGTTCTCCCACTTAAAAAGATGAGAGAGGCCTGTAATTTTCATCATATGTACACGTCAACTATGACAGACAGAATGAGGAAAAAAATTCCAGAAAATCACATTGTAGGATTTTTAATGAATTTATTTGCAAATTATGGTGGAAAATAAGTATTTGATCAATAACAAAAGTTTCTCAATACTTTGTTATATACCCTTTGTTGGCAATGACACATGTCAAACGTTTTCTGTAAGTCTTCACAAGGTTTTCACACACTGTTGCTGATATTTTGGCCCATTCCTCCATGCAGATCTCCTCTAGAGCAGTGATGTTTTGGGGCTGTCGCTGGGCAACACGGACTTTCAACTCCCTCCAAAGATTTTCTATGGGGTTGAGATCTGGAGACTGGCTAGGCCACTCCAGGACCTTGAAATGCTTCTTACGAAGCCACTCCTTCGTTGCCCGGGCGGTGTGTTTGGGATCATTGTCATGCTGAAAGACCCAGCCACGTTTCATCTTCAATGCCCTTGCTGATGGTAGGAGGTTTTCACTCAAAATCTCACGATACATGGCCCTATTCATTCTTTCCTTTACACGGATCAGTCGTCCTGGTCCCTTTGCAGAAAAACAGCCCCAAAGCATGATGTTTCCACCCCCATGCTTCACAGTAGGTATGGTGTTCTTTGGATGCAACTCAGCATTCTTTGTCCTCCAAACACGACGAGTTGAGTTTTGACCAAAAAGTTATATTTTGGTTTCATCTGACCATATGACATTCTCCCAATCCTCTTCTGGATCATCCAAATGCACTCTAGCAAACTTCAGACGGGCCTGGACATGTACTGGCTTAAGCAGGGGGACACGTCTGGCACTGCAGGATTTGAGTAGTGTGTTACTGATGGTAGGCTTTGTTACTTTGGTCCCAGCTCTCTGCAGGTCATTCACTAGGTCCCCCCGTGTGGTTCTGGGATTTTTGCTCACCGTTCTTGTGATCATTTTGACCCCACGGGGTGAGATCTTGCGTGGAGCCCCAGATCGAGGGAGATTATCAGTGGTCTTGTATGTCTTCCATTTCCTAATAATTGCTCCCACAGTTGATTTCTTCAAACCAAGCTGCTTACCTATTGCAGATTCAGTCTTCCCAGCCTGGTGCAGGTCTACAATTTAGTTTCTGGTGTCCTTTGACAGCTCTTTGGTCTTGGCCATAGTGGAGTTTGGAGTGTGACTGTTTGAGGTTGTGGACAGGTGTCTTTTATACTGATAACAAGTTCAAACAGGTGCCATTAATACAGGTAACGAGTGGAGGACAGAGGAGCCTCTTAAAGAAGAAGTTACAGGTCTGTGAGAGCCAGAAATCTTGCTTGTTTGTAGGTGACCAAATACTTATTTTCCACCATAATTTGCAAATACATTCATAAAAAATCCTACAATGTGATTTTCTGGATTTTTTTTTCTCAATTTGTCTGTCATAGTTGACGTGTACCTATGATGAAAATTACAGGCCTCTCTCATCTTTTTAAGTGGGAGAACTTGCACAATTGGTGGCTGACTAAATACATTTTTTCCCCACTGTACTTACTTGCCTGCTTGCAATACAATATTTCAACCAATAGAAAATGTGCGTACTCATGGTCTGAAGATGGCATGGAGGTAAGCACATTCTCACACCAAGATCAGTTTTATAAATGCCAACTTTTGCTGGAAAACTTTTTTGGGGTATATTTTGTATGCACGTGAAGTTTATAAATGAGGCCCCAGGCTAAAGCCAGGTATAATACTGTCCCTGTTCTGTTCGCCCCATAGAGGGATAATGGAGGTGGCTGTAGTAGTATCAGTTCTGTTTGTCAGACACTGCCTCTTCCCCACGCGGTCGGACAAGTGAAACCAATACCCAGGCCTATCGGCTGATATATGACACTAATACACAAGCTGCCTGACTCGGCCTGGGGCCCTAAACAGAAAGAAAGAAAAGAGTGATTGTTCCAGATTGAGATGGCATGGCTCTAGGATCTATGACTCACAGGTACCGCTCTGTCTGGCCCCCACAGACAACTCTAATTGCTTTACATCTGTACAAAGGTTTCTTGTAATCGGGCCTTCTGCCTCCATTTGTCTTGCTTTCAGTCTCCTAGTGAACGGCCTTAATTGGTCTTAGTGGAGCTTTTTCTTTCCAGTTAGCTCCCGGGCCTGAGCTAGGAGAAGCCTAGGGGGTGAAGAGGGGGTGGTTGGAGAGGAAAGGAAGTCAATGCTTTCTTTTATCTTTAACACTTTAATTAATGTTCTCCTGACAGGGAGGGGGGAGGTTTTCTTCCCATAGCTTCATATGCGGGACGGATGGAGAGAGCTCCTGGGATACCGTGCGTAGAATCCAGTCTTTAGAGTGCTGCCTGGGAGAAACCTCCCTCGCTGCGGTCTTTAGCGGCCAAATCGACAGTTGCTAAGACAACCCTGCTTCTTCTCAATTGTTTCCAGTTAAAACGTAGAAGTGTATGAACGTTTGCCTGTGTGTTGGTCTGTGAGTGGACGAGGGTGGCGGTGTGTTGCTCTCTTTGAGAAAAAATTGCTTTGCAAGAACTGAGTGTTAACATGAGTGATAAGTTAAGTTTATCGGTATCCTATATCTTTTTTTTGAATGAATTCGCTCTTAATTAAATCCTCATGATGCATTTAATGTGAAGAAACAGCTAATTGTATCTGAAGATATTAGTAGTGGAGGAGTACTAGCTTATTCCCACATCTGTCTTTTATTGGTGTTCAGGGCTTGGCAGTGGCACTGTATCTGTACAAACAGAAGATGAGATGAGGCCATCATTTTGGGTTGACATGTTTGCAGACCGTCTTCGTTTGCTCTGCAAGAGTATGTTTTCGTCAACACATTAGACAATGATACAGTATGTGTGCACATTGCTTTCCAAATAGCTTTTCCAAAGATCGTTTTTGTCAGTTGCTGTCTGCCTTCCAGAAAAAGGAAAATTACCCCAGACTGTCAGTGTTAACTTCAGTAGAAGTGCAGCTGTGGTTCCTGGGTTGTATTCTAGCCCAGTGACCCCACCCTCTGACTCTTTATCCCCCTGTCCTGTTCACACTTGTCTTTGCACAGCGATAACATCTTAAGTACACTGCTCAATGAGCCACACTCCACATCTCTCATCTCAGATAGCACAGTAATTTCCTCTTTCTGAACCAACCCACAACCCCCTCTTAAACACAAGCATATAAACAGCCCCTGTCTGTGTGACCACAGAGTGGAGGAGTGTACTGGGCCAGCACCAGAGGTAGTAAAATCTGTCTTTACACAGCTAATCAGCTTCTCCTGCAAGCTGTGTTTGCTCATAAACGCTTATGTTTATGTTGAAACCAGCTCGTTATATGAACACATCCATAACTCATAAACCTGAGCCCCAGGAGCCCCTGTCATTTGCTAAAGGTGTAGTATCATGGTCTTATTGATTGAAGAATGACTTCAGTATAGCCATGGTAACTTGTGAGTGAGTGAATGACTGAGCCAGGGAGCGACCCAGTGAGGCAGCCTTCTGGGTCCGGAGGTATGTGATGCGGAGGGCTGTGCTCCCTCCTTGTGTTACCCTCCCGCTGACTGACTGATGTAGCTATACTGCCAGGGTTTAAATAGCAGCTCTAAGCGTCCAGCTGCTCCCCGCCACGCTCCACTTCTCCCCAGATGGCTCCGAGACGTTCCAGCAGCCCTCAGGAGGTTCCGGCCGCTCATGAGGAAAGTGTTATGGAGTGGATCCCTCAGAAGCTCCAGGGAGGACCCCCCTCCCCTCCTCCCCTCCATCCCTCGGGCCCTGCGCCCAAACCAGGGAAGGCCCGCCCAGCTCGGTCCGGCCGCCTGCCTGCCTGTGTAGCTTCACCGGCCAACTCACCAATGGGGGACAGCAGATGGCTGTGGCTGCAGCGCAGGCCAGCAGGCTGAGGCTCTACACCCTGGAGGGGGCCTGGATAGACAGAGCGAGAGCACATGCCAAGCCTGGCATGGGACGCCACAGATAGCTCCCTGGAGGAGCCCTCCTCTCATTGGCCCGAAGCAGACTGCTCTGCTCTTATTGGCCCAAAGCAGATGACCAGCAGAGACTGGGCCTCCATTCTACTACTCCTACTCAAAGATGGCATAGTGAAATGTTTTTGTTGTTTTACCCCTACATGAACATCTTTGATAAGTGTGCTATTTCTCAACTTTAAAAGTTCATGACAATCCTTGAGTGTTTGTATTGGGAGAACAAAACATATTCAAAGTCATTGCGATTTCCTAGAAAACAGTTGGTGTTAATATATTATGTGTGTCTGCTGTAGTGTAGTGCCTCAGGGCACCAGTCCCTGACCTTGTTCTATGTGTTAAAGTGATGGATGGGCCACTCCTGAGCAATCAACTTTACACTGCAGGACTTTGACAGGGCTTTTACTTTCTGCTTTGGCATTACTCTAGCATAAACTAGCTTCATATACACACATACACAAACACTTACATACTCCCACTACATACACACAGTTGTTGAAATCATACATATTTTACACGTGTCTTTCATACCTATACACCATTCTTGTGTGTGTTCAATAAAAAATATTTGAACGGAAATCATACATATTTGACATTATTTAGTGGTTGGATTAGATAAACAACTTGTCTGAGTGGAAATAAGTTTGGAATGTTATGACCACATTTGTTAGATCTCTATGATGGGCTATGGTTGGCAGCTGACAAAATGTTTAATTTCCCCTCACCTCAGCTTCCCTCATCCTGACCTCTCTCTCTCTCTCTCTCTCTCTCTCTCTCTCTCTCTCTCTCTCTCTCTCTCTCTCTCTCTCTCTCTCTCTCTCTCTCTCTCTCTCTCTCTCTCTCTCTCTCCTCTCTCTCTCTCTCTCTCTCTCTCTCTCTCTCTCTCTCTCTCTCTCTCTCTCTCTCTCTCTCTCTCTCTCTCTCTCTCTCTCTCTCTCTCTCTCTCTCTCTCTCTCTCTCTCTCTCTCTCTCTCTCTCTCTCTCTCTCTCTCTCATCTCTCTCTCTCTCTCTCTCTCTCTCTCTCTCTCTCAGCTAGGTTAGGTTAGGTTAGGTTGTCATAAAGTATGCAGCAGGATATCTGTGTCGGCTAGAAAGCCTGCAACGAAGCTAATGGGGGAGGTCAGTTTATTATTGGCGCACACACTCTCTCACATAGACTAACGAACACACATGGGGCAGCGGTAGCCAGTGGCCTAGAATAACACCACAGAGCCACATGAGGGAGAAACATGATCTGCTGCCATCCAGGACCTCTATACCAGGCGGTGTCAGAGGAAGGCCCTCAAAATTGTCAAAGACTCCAGCCACCCTAGTCATAGACTGTTCTCTCTGCTACCGCACGGCAAGCGGTACCGGAGTGCCAAGTCTAGGTCCAAAAGACTTCTCAACAGCTTCTACCCCAAAACTCATAAGACTACTGCTAATCATGGCTACCCGGACTATTTGCACTGCCCCCCCACCCCCACCCCATCTTTTTACGCTGCTGCTACTCTGTTAATTATTTATGCATAGTCACTTTAACTCTACCCACATGTACATATTACCTCAACTACCTCAACTAGCCGGTGCCCCCGTACATTGACTCTGCACCGGTACCCCCCTGTATATATAGCCTCCCTACTGTTATTTTATTTTACTTCTGCTCTTTTTTTTCTCAACACTTTTTTGTTGTTGTTGTTTTATTTTACTTTTTTATTAAAAAATAAATGCATTGTTGTTTAGGGGCTGTAAGTAAGTATTTGACTGTAATGTCTACAACTGTTGTATTCGGCGCATGTGGCCAATAAAATTGGATTTGATTTGATTTGACTGACCCTCTCCTACTGACAGGACTACTGGCTCGCCAAAGACCACTTCTGCCCCCCAGATGCTGTGCTCTGACAGATTTACCCTGCTCTCTGTTGTTTCTGACAACACACGGTAAAAGGAGGGAGTTTAGTAGAGTTCCTAGTCCTCTGTGACCTGACACAGCTTAAGAGGAGCTGGACTAGTAAATCAGTAAAGCCGCTTAGAGATGTTGGACTAACAGAACTAAGCAGTTAACCACAGCTAACTACTGGATGGGGAAAGGAAAATGTAATAGCCAGAAAAAGGCTCAGTTTTGGCACAAATGATATAGCCATACATGTAGACTTTAACATTACATTAAAACATTATACCAACAAGACGTTTCAGATACGCTACATTGAGACTAAGTTGGTTGAAATAAAATGTGGTAAAAGGATTGTGGTTTATTTACTACTTTGTATGAACACTTTGTTGCATTTCCGTAGCAGCTAGTGTGTTGTTCTGTAGAATAGGTTTTCCCCAGTTCGCTAGGCTAGCCTTTTGTCATGTGTGTTCGGTAGCTCTGGATTTCATAGAACTTAAGTCAACCCCCAACTGTGACAATCAATATGAAAACAAGAGCCTTGGGGGCTGCACTCTGCATTCTCCCACTGTAGGCCCAGCGCCAGTTTAAAAGAGATGGGCCCACCACAGCACAAACACTTCAAAACATCTGAGTTCAGAAAGGAAGGACTTCTGTAAAACATATTTGGGGGCTCAAAATGAATTTGAATGAAAATAGAATGCAATAATACAGGGGTTGGCTGACAACATCATGAAAATTGTGTGACACACCGATGTGGCCGGAAGCCGTGCTTTGTTATGATTCTGAACGGTCAGATAGCTAGCAACAATGACAAGAAGCTGCCATGTGGGGTTTCGTAGGTGGCTTGTTTCAACTAGTTGTATCTTTTTCTTGATACTATGTCTTGTTTTGAGGTGTTTTGACTGATTTCATGTCAATGCTAATATGGCTATAATTTGCTAGCTAGCTGACCAACAACAGTAATTATGTATTTCAGAGACAACAAGTGCTCATTGTGCAAATGTATTTATGTTTTCAATAAACATTTGGAGACTAAATATAGTTATGAACAATCTAAGCCAACCCCGTCTGTTTTGCCCCATAGTTGCGCACACGTCGGTTTTGTTGCTAAACAACTAGGGCTGACCCCATTTAGTCGAATGGTCAATTGTTTGGTCGAAAGGCTGTTTGTCAACCGAGATTTCTTTAGTCGAGCAGTAGCAAAAAATATAATATAAATTGTGGTGTACAAGACACCTCTCTGATTCATGCCTGTCTGAGTGGACTAATCCATTGCGGAGGCCGTGGGGATGGCACAGTCCATCAGTCTAAGACATGTGCTACTGAAATTGTATATGGTTATATTATGTAAGAACAATAAAAATAATATGACTATATAACAAATCTGCTTTCTCCCGCATTGGATAGCGGTCGATGTCCGCGGTTCTGAAACACATCAGTGGGCTGTTGAATTGGCGTCTTTTCCTAGACCATGTTGATATGTGCATAATAGCAAAGTTAACTAGCATATTGGTGTTGAGATTAATGCGGCAGAGGCAGCAATGGAGTTAGGAGACGAGAAAACAGCCCTTGCCGTAATTGTCTAAGAAAAGTGAGGAGAGAAGAAACCATCTTTAATTAGGTCTATAATCAACAGCCTAACTGTTAAATGTGCCTGGCTTTATAAATCATCCATATATATCTACAGAATAAGACAGATCCTGCTTCTGTTGCCTGTTTAAATGTTTGTTTAATAGTCTACTGATTCCGTTAGCACCAAGCCTCACGTAACCACAACAAATTCTGCGGTTTCTTATCTTTGCTATGCTGTAATAACGGCTTTACACTTTTTTTTCCGTTAGAGCAGCCTCTCTGGTATTATTTATTATTCATTTAGTGTTGTTTACACTGTTCCAAATTGTCCGAAAAATAATATTTATAATAATAATATTAATAACCCCATTTTTCTTGATCTCCTTATTGTTATTATTACTATTATTATTATGATCATCATTATAATAATAAGTGATGTCATTATCATTAGTAGGCTTAGTATAGCAGCCTTGTATAACCACCATCGAGCTGCAGGCCTAAGAGTGCATCCTGTTTAGTCTTAATACCGTAACTTACTTAGGTCTATATTTCAATAGTTATATTGGCTACTGTATCAATCAATCATTCATTTGTTCATGTCGTCACACAGCATACAAGTCATTTATTGATTTGAAATGCAATCAAGGATTTTAGTTTTAAAATAAAATAACCAAGCGACCCTTGAATAATTAGCGTAAACAATAGGCTAAATAAACCATTCCATTTCGGAAATTGTATTCACGAATGAATGCGGCTGTTTAGCCTACATTATTCCAAACGGTCTGAAAAATTATATTGTAATCTAACAGCATCTGTTTGGCACACATAATACGCACGCAGGGGTTGCTCCTTACCTTATTTTTCTTGATCTCCAGTATTTTCCACATCTAGTCACATTTTTTCCACACATCTGACTTCCCCTTTACCTCCTGAGCAACCAGTAAACATTCCTCCTTTTCGAGTTTATTTGTCATGTCTTCTGCATCCATTTTGCTGTCACATGTGTTATGGTGTTCAGAGTTTGTTATAACCAATTTATTGATGTGATTATGATATGCTATAGGTCAGGCCCTATTGGTCGCTTAAAGAGAGCAAGGGTTGAGGGAATAGGGAATGTTTTTCCTAAACAAATGAGGGATTTCGGTAACAGACATTTTCTGTCAGAAATGGCTGTAATTATGTTGCAGCTTCAGCAACACGGACAGCGCGATAAACAGTTTGATGTTCTGTGGTGGTCGCTGCAGCAGGGAGGAGCGCGAAACAACACAGTCAATCGCTGTCATAATCAAATCAATTGTGGTCCGACTCCCTCTAGTCATTTGTGTGTCTTGATAATGTCATCAAACAGTGCACTTAAAGCATCAGACAAGCTCAGTGCATATAATTGATTTTGATTTGATTAAACACATAGGATTTGTCTATATATGGAAAAATACACGTTTAAAAATGTTGACTAATCGATTGGTTGAAAGAACAGACTCTCGGTCTACCAATATTTTGTTTGGGTCAGGGTCAGCCCTATTAACAACCAACCCGTCTGTAAGATGAAGAAAGAAAAGTTGATTTCGTAAAATGTTCCACAATCCCAAGATACTGCCATGATGATCTAATGGTACTGTACTGTTAATGGGGTTTGGGAGTTGAAGAAAATAACAAAAACATAGTTAAGAGTATTATAATCCTGACCCTTTAAGAACATGAACACTACCTCTCCTAATTTGACTTATCTAGCGCCAGCTCTGTGTGTTCCCCTCAGGGGTTCTCCTCTATTTGAAGTCTAATTGACCAAAGCTTCCAGCTGTTGTCCAGTATCAGCTTGATGACATGGGTTTGGCGTAGCATGGTTGGGCTCCAGCCTCTTAGCACGCCATTCACTGCCATCGGCCAAAGCCAGCCCTTTCTGTCAGCCCAATATGGAAATGATATTAGGGATGTCTTCTCCAACTAACCCTACTATTTTTCCTCTTCTCTATTTCTTGTTTTTCTCTGCTCCTCTGGCTTTTTCCACAAGGCTGTTGGTATTGTATTTCTCTTTGCAGTGGGAGCTGGGTTGTTGAGGGAGCTGTTTTCCCGCCATTACCTAATAAAAGGTAGCACGCTCTCTCATCTTTTTGAATTGCAATGTCAAGCAAACAGACTCCTCTCTCTCCTCAACCCTCCACAAGTGTGTCCAGGCCAGGGAGAGGTAGAGGTGTTTGATGGACAGAGAGGCCGGCTTGGCTGCTGGTCTATGATGGGGCAGTTGATGTGGGAGTTGGGATGTCAGCTGGTTGGGACGCGGCCCGTCGCTCTCCGCCCTCCGTCCGCCTGCTCCCATGCTCCTCCACTTAGCATGCTAATTAATCCAATCCAGAGGGCCGTGTCACTCACCCCGACCAGCCCAGCGCTATGCTACCTCCCTCCATCCCTCAGGGACGATCCCACTGGGCTCATCCCGCTTTAATTGAGCACATATTTCAGGAGCGCACGCCATCCCCGGCACCCCAGGATTACATTAGAGCCCTGTAATTCACCCAGCTTGCTCGCATGCCACCAGAGAGAGGAGGATGAGACGGTCGGGGAGACGGAGGAATGGATAAATAAACCAAACAAACAAACAAGCAGACACAAAAAGTGTGTTTATGAGCACCCCTGGGATGAGGAGGAGGTGAAGGCAGTGGATAATTAACACAGGAAGGAAAGCTGGAGTTGGGTGCGTTTGATCTCTCTGATGGAAGAGCAAATGTAATTTAGCATGCTGCAAGTAATTTGTTTTAACAGTTAGCATGAGTTCCTTTTAATTTCATTTCGCCTCGCGTCAGTCTTTCAAATTAAATATTTTTATTTTGTACAAAGCGAAGCCTGCCGGCTCGAAGTCTAGCGCAGCAGCAGCAGCTCGACAACAACTACTGTTTATTCATCTTTGCTTGTTTGCGTGTGGCGTAGACACAATCTTGACAGAGGAACTCGGCTGTGGCTTTTATTTGACTACATCCTGCATAATAAGGCTACTCCGATGTGCAGCATGACAGTTACCTAATCACAATATGAGAATAACAAATCGTTGTGTTTGTCACTGAAAGTCTGATTGTTGTAAAGTCCAGTTTACATGGCTGCATCTGCTTTGGTGTGTTTACAGTGCAGTCTCCTTCAAAGTGAGTTCTATTGAAAACAGAAAGTTCTATTGAAAAATTCCTGGATGTATTACTCTACTCTGCTGGAGTCTACTGTATGTGATTGTCTATATCTGCGCCAACCAGCAAAATACACACTACCAAAGTAATACAGTTTATACTATACATCTTTGCTGTATTATAACAGTATAAACAATGGAATTATGATTCATTATTTATCCCCTCTTTATTTATTTACTTGAGTGATCTTCCTTTCCTCACACGATTTATCCTAACTTACTCTCTCTTTTATATTAGCACTCTAAATGGCCTGTTTCAAGTCGTCACAGTAGGATGAAGGCTGCTCTGTTCCCCTTAGTGCTTCCCACTTAAGTTTATCTTGGCCTGTCAGGGAGATGTCTGCTAATTGCTGCTGCAGTGCCGCCCATGGCGTAGGAAAGCCTTCCCCCTGCATGGAGCCATGAAGCCAACCAGGCAACTGGGCTACTGTGTGGGGAGGAGATGAGCCAGAATGTGAGTCTTATCAGAAGGAGAGGCCTGTGCTAGCCTAGCACCTAGCGCCATTGCTGCTCCTCTGAACTGTCTTATCTTGTGTGGTTGCATCGAACTGCGTGGAGGCTGAACTCCCGCTCTCATTGGCCAGAGCTGTGGGAGATGAGAAAGATGGGAATAATGGGATTGATCGTTGGATGAGGCTCCCCGTCTGAGCATGTGCAGAAGGAGCGCACAGTCACCTGGCTTTCTAGTATTACTGAGGAATGTAGCATGTACTTACATCATAATACAGTGTAAATAATATTGATATTAGGGATATGATATCATGTGGTAGATCTAATGCTGTTGGCAAAGCTGAATCATTTCTATGCTGTAGGCTACAGTGAGGGAAAAAAGTATTTGATCCCCTGCTGATTTTGTACGTTTGCCCACTGACAAATAAAAGATCAGTCTGTAATTTTAATGGTAGGTTTATTTGAACAGTGAGAGACAGAATAACAACAACAAAATCCAGAAAAACGCATGTCAAAAATGTTATAAATTGATTTGCATTTTAATGAGGGAAATACGTTTTTGACCCCCTCTCAATCAGAAATATTTTTGGCTCACAGGTGTCTTTTATAACGAGCTGAGATTAGGAGCACACTCTTAAAGGGAGTGCTCCTAATCTCAGAAGCAATCAATCAATCAGATTGATTCCACAGAAGCAATCAATCAATCAGATTCCAAACTCTCCACCATGGCCAAGACCAAAGAGCTCTCCAAGGATGTCAGGGACAAGATTGTAGACCTACACAAGGCTGGAATGCGCTACAAAACCATCGCCAAGCAGCTTGGTGAGAAGGTGACAACAGTTGGTGCGATTATTCGCAAATGGAAGAAACACAAAAGAACTGTCAATCTCCCTCGGCCTGGGGCTCCATGCAAGATCTCACCTCGTGGAGTTGCAATGATCATGAGAACGGTGAGGAATCAGCCCAGAACCTCACGGGAGGATCTTGTCAATGATCTCAAGGCAGCTGGGACCATAGTCACCAAGAAAACAATTGGTAACACACTATGCCGTGAAGGACTGAAATCCTGCAGCGCCCGCAAGGTCCCCCTGCTCAAGAAAGCACATATACAGGGCTGTCTGAAGTTTGCCAATGAACATCTGAACGATTCAGAGGAGAACTGGGTGAAAGTGTTGTGGTCAGATGAGACCAAAATCGAGCTCTTTGGCATCAACTTAACTTGCCGTGTTTGGAGGAGGAGGAATGCTGCCTATGACCCCAAGAACACCATCCCCACCGTCAAACATGGAGGTGGAAACATTATGCTAAGGGGGTGTTTTTCTGCTAAGGGGACAGGACAACTTCACCGCATCAAAGGGACGATGGACGGGGCCATGTACCGTCAAATCTTGGGTGAGAACCTCCTTCCCTCAGCCAGGGCATTGAAAATGGGTCGTGGATGGGTATTCAAGCATGACAATGACCCAAAACACACAGCCAAGGCAACAAAGGAGTGGCTCAAGAAGAAGCACATTAAGGTCCTGGAGTGGCCTAGCCAGTCTCCAGACCTTAATCCCATAGGAAATCTGTGGAGGGAGCTGAAGGTTCGAGTTGCCAAACGTCAGCCTCGAAACCTTAATGACTTGGAGAAGATCTGCAAAGAGGAGTGGGACAAAATCCCTCCTGAGATGTGTGCAAACCTGGTGGCCAACTACAAGAAACATCTTACCTCTGTGATTGCCAACAAGGGTTTTGCCACCAAGTCATGTTTTGCAGAGGGGTCAAATACTTATTTCCCTCATTAAAATGCTAATCAATTTATAACATTTTTGACATGTGTTTTTCTGGATGTTTTTGTTGTTATTCTGTCTCTCACTGTTCAAATAAACCTACCATTAAAATTATAGACTGATCATGTCTTTGTCAGTGGGTAAACATACAAAATCAGCATGGGATCAAATACTTTTTTCCCTCACTGTATGAATCCAAAATACAATTGAGGAAGCATTCAGTTTGTAATATTAGAAGGAGCCAACTCTCTGCATGCACATTGGCCCATCTGTGCTCCGACGCTTCAAAATGTTCCAATATCCTAGTTATTTCAAAAGCCCTTCAAACCTCCCCAAAGGAGCTCTGCTACCTGCAGTTTACCAGCGAAAAAAAGCATCAGCTGTATTTGTTCTAATGTGAATTGCAGTGAGGGAGTTGTGCTAGCTTATTGTGTGTCTCAGCTGTGTCCTTGGCAGAGACTGTCTATGGGGCTGTTAGCATTGACAGCTAGCTAGTGCTCCTCTGCTCCTCTCCTCTTTATGGATGGACTGGAGGCAGATTGTTGGCAGAACAGGAGAGCATCTCAGACTGGTGTTATCTGGCTGGCGCTCCTCTCAGTGTCTGAGCCTCCTCCATCTCCTCCCTCCTTCCTTCTTTTTAACAGAGCACAGCCAGACCTAGAGAGGAGCTTTATGGAGCCCATAATGATACCTGGAGAATGTGCACAAACACACACACACACACACACACACTACGGACTGCTGATTGTTAACCGTGGCAGCTGCATGAGATAGCGGCTCTGCGGCTGCAATCATGATGGAAATCCACAGACCTAATTTTGAGTTGGCACTATGAATATTAATGGTTCGTATTCCAGGCTATGGCTAATGACGAGGAAAATTCCCTAGTAAAAACTTGATGTGATGAGCAATGACCCGCAGGGTCACGGGAGACAGTGAAAGTGAATAGTGTGCCATCAGGTGTGAGAAGCTAAGTGATTAAAGGCCTGCCAAAGACAGAGCACCTAATCCTGTCTTTTTACCCTCAGCTCTAGGAGGAGGGAGGTGGGGGAGAATAGGAAGTATACCTCAGCTATGGATAGGTGGTGGGGGAGCTATACAGTGTACACCTAGACAACAGAGCCAAGGAGATGCTTATCAAATCTGCCCCCTGATCACAGTCATGCCATCCACATAGGCCCTAGAGATGTCTAATGCATAGGCCCCAGTAAAGTGTCTGGTATGATGTGTGGGAGGTTATTAGGAATAAGGAGGAGGAGGGAGAGTGTCACATTTGCTCGCCTCCTTCTCCAGGTCATTGTAATGTAGACTATTTTTACATTTTAGTCATTTAGCAGATGCTCTTATCCAGAGCGACTTACAGTTAGTGAGTGCATAAATTTTCATACTGGCCCCCCGTGGGAAACGAACCCACAACCCTGGCGTTGCAAGCGCCATGCTCTACCAACTGAGCTACAGGGGACTACATAAATGGAATGGCAATTTACCACCATTATTTATGTATACTATCACTTTTCACACGATTTTATATGTTTCAGTTTGCATGCAATGACATATAAGATAAAATGTATTTGCTAGTGCTGAGCGATTAGTGCTTTTTGTGGTCGGTTTGGTTTCGGTTAGATTTTTTTTTTTATCACCGTTTTCGATTTCGGTTTCCATAATTTTTTTGAACATTAAATGCACTATGCATTATGTGGGTTGAATGCGGTATAAAACAATAAAACAATTAGGCCTACTAAAAGTCCCATGATGGTAGTGACTGCCCATTACTGCTTATCACTTATTAACCATAATTTATTCACATTACTTTAATAAAATATTTCAGTTGTTGTGTATATTACATTTGTTTTATTTGATGACTTTATTATTTCATTCCAAGTCATCATCTTATCTCTATAGATCTGCTGCCTATGCTGTCTGACAAAATCACTATTTTAGTAGTTCTTCAAAGTAAATAAGGCATACTTTTATGACTGCTGAATACCAACTGTCAATCACTTAGATCATGTATTTTCAGGTAGATCAGATTTGCACATTCTTCTGTCTTTTCTCTCAGTGTCAGCCCCACACTAACCTAATGTATCAGGCATAAAATAAACACACAGACCGGACAAGTAGGCGCGCAATGGATTATTGTCATTGTAGTTAATTACCACGTTTTTTGAGCTAAACTAGGCTATGTTAAACTAGGCTATGTAGAGGACTGAGCACGCCCCCATTCTCATCGACGGGGCTGTAGTGGAACAGGTTGAGAGCTTCAAGTTCCTTGGTGTCCACATCACCAACGAACTATCATGGTCCAAACACACCAAGACAGTCGTGAAGAGGGCACGACAAAGCCTATTCCCCCTCAGGAGACTAAAAAGATTTGGCATGGGCATCAGATCCTCAAAAAATTCTACAGCTGCACCATCGAGAGCATTCTGACTGGTTGCATCACCGCCTGGTATGGCAACTGCTTGGCCTCCGACCGCAAGGCACTACAGAGGGTAGTGCGTACGGCCCAGTACATCACTGGGGCAAAGCTTCCTGCCATCCAGGACCTCTATACCAGGCGGTGTCAGAGGAAGGCCCTCAAAATTGTCAAAGACTCCAGCCACCCTAGTCATAGACTGTTCTCTCTGCTACCGCACGGCAAGCGGTACCGGAGTGCCAAGTCTAGGTCCAAAAGACTTCTCAACAGCTTCTACCCCCAAGCCATAAGACTCCTGAACAGCTAATCATGGCTACCCGGACTATTTGCACTGCCCCCCCACCCCATCCTTTTTACGCTGCTGCTACTCTGTTAAGTATTTATGCATAGTCACTTTAACTCTACCCACATGTACATATTACCTCAACTAGCCGGTGCCCCCGCACATTGACTCTGCAACGGTACCCCCCTGTATATATAGCCTCCCTACTGTCACTTTATTTTACTTCTGCTCTTTTTTTTCTCAACACTTTTTTTTGTTGTTGTTTTATTTTTTACTTTTTTGTTTAAAATAAATGCACTGTTGGTTAAGGGCTGTAAGTAAGCATTTCACTGTAATGTCTGCACCTGTTGTATTCGGCGCATGTGACCAATAAAATTTGATTTGATTTGATATTGGCATGTTGGAAACTACAACTCCATACTACATCGCACCATTCGGGCTTGATCTGATTTATCTCTAGAGAAACTGTGTAATGTGCGCATTGATCTCACAAAAAAAAGGAAAAACCGACTTCAGTTAAATTAACTGAATTGTACTTTTTTTTTTACTTACCTTTTCATTTGCATGTCCTTCAAGTTCCCCTTGTAGTCAGATGTATCCAGATGTATTCTATTCTATACGTTGAAGTCTTTATACATTACCCTGAACACATGCAGCAAATGAGGCTGACATTGACATAATCACAGTACGTGTGTGACCTCTGTCTGTGTGTTGGAATAGATCACTGCAATAAAGACGCCAACTGACATCAATGCTATTGTATGCTGTGTGCACTAATTAAAATGCACACTAAGTGGACCTGTCTCAGGGGACGTGCCATAATGGCGCAAACAATGCAATCTGATGTATGTAATTGTCTCAAAATCCTTCCATTAATCCTTGATTAAGCCTGCATCCGCTTGGCGCCACAACTCCCCAACTCCCGACTATGTTACGTTTTGACTTCACAGGAAAACGGGGTTCAAGGGTGATGCTCTGTGTGTGTGTGTGTGTGTGTCTGAGTGTGTCTGAGTGTGTGTCTGTACGTGTTTCTGTTTCCATCCGCTAACCTTCAGTAAATGCTTCCCTCCTTGAGGCGCCCCCTCCACACCTCATCTCACCACCCTACCCAATCCGGTGACTGAGAGAACCATGTTGAGATGCGTCTTCACTTGAAGATGTTGAATTTGGAGCTTGTGTGTAACAAATTGATTTGTTACCTACTTATAGAGAAGCCCTAGCAGGGCGGGCGGGCGCGGGGCCACCCCTGTAGATCAGCTGAGTGCTGTGCCCTGCGGCACCATCTGTCTGTGCAAAGCACCACTCCAGGGCTCTGTCGGCACATCTGTTGAGGAGAGCAGCTTAACTGAGAAGTTATTTTAAAGATAGACACCCCCTCCTTCCGACTCTCGAAACGCACAAAGATACCAACACACACACACGTGCACACACAGACACAAAGACACACACACACACATCTACACGTTCCCTACCCCCGCAGCTCATCTTTTTACCCCAGGCAAAATATGTAAGTGCATCTGTCGGTGTATGGTGTGTGTGATTTTCCCCCTTGTGAAGAGGTTGTCTGCCTTTCAAGCATTCCCCTTTTCCACTTGTGAGCTCTCTCTCTCTCTCTCTCTCTCTCTCTCTCTCTCTCTCTCTCTCTCTCTCTCTCTCTCTCTCTCTCTCTCTCTCTCTCTCTCTCTCTCTCTCTCTCTCTCTCTCTCTCTCTCTCTCTCTCTCTCTCTCTCTCTCTCTCTCTCTCTCTCTCTCTCTCTCTAAGTCTGGGCAGATTCCAGAGGAATTAAACTTTAAAAGAAAAGGGCCTAATGTTTAACTCTCTGGTATTGAAACCAGAGGTCTCCTCTCCTCTATTCCAATCTGGAATCCTGCGTTTAGTTTGTGGTCTAAATGAATGTCGTCTGGATAAAGTTTTACATTTGAAAAGAAATTGCCTTCAGATGTTGGCCTGCTGCAATTGGATAGCGGTGGACGGGCGGGCGGATAATGCGTGGTAATGTTGGGCCAGACAGCAGACCGCTCCTCCCACTCCTTTCTCTCTCTCGCTGGTCTGAAGGGAGGGACACACTTGGCCAGTGGAAGAGACGTTTTGCCTGGCTACCCAGACTCCTTGTTCAGGCCAAATGCTATGCCACACCCACGGACGTTAGTTTCTTCTCCGCAATGAGTCTGGATCTAAGTACCTACCGACCCTTCACCGAAGGTGAACACATTCGGGGCCATCTGATTGGTCCAGAAACCGATGGGTTGGGCCAGAGCCAAAACACACGTGGGTAAACCATAATTGGTTTTGATACTCTGATTGGTTAGACGATCCAATCGCTGATGACTTTGTTTTGTACTACGCCAATGATGGCAGCCTCAGATTAAAGTATGTAGCGAACGACAGAGCAGCGGAAGAATTTAGTGCGAGTCATCAGACTAGGAGACATTAGCCTTATGTCACTGCAGACTGTCTGAACTGAAGCCCTCCAGCTAGTAGGATGGTTTGTCCTTTTTTCTCTCTTCCTCCTCCATACTTTATATGACAGCTAGACATCAAGCAGATGCTGTGGAAATTAGATGTTAGATGTCATTGCTACAGACCTTGGTTTTATTTTAATGACCCAACCTAGTCAGACATGTCATGTTAAATTTCCTTCTATTTGGGAACCCAGTGTTTTTGTAAAACAGTCTTTTTAAGAATATTTGGCAGGAAAATTCAATGTTTTTTCTGGGTTAGGAACAGAGGTAAAAGGATCTAAGGTCTGGATTTATTTGAACTGCATTCCACCATGATCCCTTGTTTGCGTGATTCACTAGTGTGGTTGGTCATCATTTAGCTGTTAATGTAGGAATGTTAAACCAATTAACCTGATTTAGATTAAGAGGCTTTAACCCAAAGACTGGATACCGGTATATCGTGCCGTTCAGTTCACCCCTAAAAATCCCTCTGAGTTACAGGCTGGAGTTACAGTTGGGCGTTGTCATTGAGATCTATGGTAGCCTAATGGCCAGGGTACCTGGAGGAAGTGGATGTTTGATTTGAACAGGCCTTTGGTGTGTCTGCCTGGAGCAGGCTGTCTGACTGGACAGTATCTCTGCTTTCTATCTCCAAGATGGATGGCCCAGTGTCCTGTTGCCAACAATGAGAAAATCTCTCTTCCTTCTTTTCTCTCTCTTTCTCTCTGTCGGAGGTGAAAGTATTATCATAATAATCAGACATTCCATTTAGCAATCCACTCTCTCAAACTCATTTGTAAGTCTGTCCTGTTGACCAAGTCTGCTCCAGTCCTCAGTCCTACCTGTGCTCCATTTAAACCCTGAGCTCATCAGTCTCCCCCTACTACCAGGGTGGATTTGCTATTTAATGTTCCTCAGCTCACAGTGGTGGTACTAGGACAGGGACGGGCTGGCAGGCTGTGCCTTGCATGGGGACGTGAGAATGAGCATGGCACAGGTCCCTGCCTGCCTCATCACCATCACGGCCCCTCTATTACCTGTGAATAACACGCCAGAGTCCAGGCCCGGCCCACCGCCATATTGTGAGAGGGAGGTGTGAGGAGGTAGGGAGGAGCGGGGAGGGGAGGCACAGGCTCGGCAGGCCCGGGCTCAGCCGCCTCCATGGCAGGCAGGCCTCCCTTCCCTTCCGCTCTGCTCTGCGGGGAGGAGCGCAGGGCTCCAAGATGGCAATCAAGCCTTGATTTGCCAACACATTTCTAATGATTAAAATGTAATTAGCACCAGCGAGCGCCTCCTCCCCAGCTAATTTCCATGCACACTGTGACAGGCAGGTGGTTGGCGGCGCCCGGGCCCCAGCAGCAGATGGAAGAGCAGGCAGCAGGAGAGGGAAAAAACATTTTGCCATGCGACTGTTTGCATCAGAAAACCATCAGGACGTGCAGCTTTACTCTGGGAGGGAGAAAAAAGAAGAGGAGCCCTTGACGGCAGCATATCAAATTGGCACCGTCTGAGCTGACCCTGGCAATAGCTACCGTTCTTCATGCTGCTGTCCCACTAGCTTCCAAGCTGGCAGACAGGCAGGCGGGTGGGCAGGCAGACAGACAGACAGGCGAGTCGACTGGCAGACAGTTTCTATTTATCCTTTATTTAACCAGGAAATGTGTCCCAGGCAGATAACCATCCCCAGTCCTCAGCTCCACTAGCCCCTTAAATGAAGCAGATATCAACGGTTCTGTCATTAATTCTAGGGTCATGGACAGTGACCAGCGGCACCTCGGGCTAGTACCAGACATGGGGATGGCATGGCACAATGATGCATCCATCCAGCCATATTGAAGAAGTTGACATTTGAGCGAATATTAGATCAGGCTATTGTGACATTAGAGAAATTAGAATAAACCCCCTTCAGCATGCCTCTCTGAATGGTTATTTATATTTATTTGATTGACACAGCATCTGTTTACATTTGAGAAACAGTGCATTTGGAACCACAGATTCCATGACTCCAGATGTTATGCCTAAACGTTATATTTCTAAGTAGCTACATGGCGTGCATCTCTCTCCCACATCTCTGTTTAATGTGGTGGGCAAGACTCCTTATGACAATAGTTGATTCTGTTGGGGAGTTTGGCAGAGCCAGACACAGACAGACCCTGATGTTGCTTATGAGAGGATAGCAGAGCAGAGCTAGCTCTCCTCATGTTCCCTGTCTGTTACCTGTCTCCTCTGTCTATTGGGTTAATATTACTCTCAGCTGGAGTCTGGAGAGGTTTACGGACACAGAATAGTTCTCTCCTACTCTGAGTCTGATATAAACAAAAGCCTTGATGGACACATTGTAGGGAAATGTGTAAGTGCACTCAGCCAAAGGGAGGGGTAGAGGGTGGGGGGAGAAGGGGGTCGTGGAGGGGCGGTCGGGGCAATCAGAAGTGCTCCGGATACAGGCCAACATCAACAGCTCTTAGTGCTGAGGGTAATGTTTGACATTCCTCTGTTACTTAACCTAAACACTGAGGTTTGAGGTCTGGGTTGTACAGTATAATGTTGGGGCTGTGTAAATACCACTGGGCCTGGTTAGAGTATCGCTTTCTATGGCTGCTGCCCTCCTTCTCCCCCCGTCTTCCTCAGAGGAGTAATGGTTTCCTTATTGTACATGACTGCATTAAATTACCCAGACTTCCTCATGCTGCCGCAGCCTGTGAGAGCTAAGCTCTGGGTTCTAAATGGCCCCATTGTTGTACTGTAGGTACATATTTTTTACATGTCTGTGTGTTTTACATATTCATGTCTAGTTTCCCTTTCAAAATAGTTTTGCTGTTTGTTCTCCTATTTATAGTAGCATACTATACCTACTCATTTCCATGAGCACACATTTAAAACCATATAAAATGGCCAAGCTTCCTGCCATCCAGGACCTCTATACCAGGCGGTGTCAGAGGAAGGCCCTCAAAATTGTCAAAGACTCCAGCCACCCTAGTCATAGACTGTTCTCTCTGCTACCACACGGCAAGCAGTACCGGAGTGCCAAGTCTAGGTCCAAAAGACTTCTCAACAGCTTCAACCCCCAAGCCATAAGACTCCTGAACAGCTAATCATGGCTACCTGGACTATTTGCACTGCCCTCCCACCCCATCTTTTTACGCTGCTGCTACTCTGTTAATTATTTATGCATAGTCACTTTAACTCTAACCACATGTACATATTACCTCAACTACCTCAACTAGCCGGTGCCCCCGCACATTGACTCTGCACCGGTACCCCCCTGTATATATAGCCTCCCTACTGTTATTTTATTTTACTTCTGCTCTTTTTTTCTCAACACTTTTTTATTGTTGTTTTATTTAACTTTTTTATTAAAAATAAATGCACTGTTGGTTAAGGGCTGTAAGTAAGCATTTCACTGTAATGTCTGCACCTGTTGTATTCGGCGCATGTGGCCAATAAAATTTGTAAGGGTTGGTGTGAGGTGTGACCCAGGTGTGGTGCAGGATAGACAGTAGACAGTAGGCAGAGATGGTGAAACAAGGATCTTTACTGATGGTCCCGAAGCCAGGATACAAAATAACAGACTTTACACAAAAAAGAAAGGCAGAGCAAATAAGACTCCAAAAACAGGCAGACAGACAAAAATACAAAATACTAACTATGACTGAAATAATAAATAAACAAGGAGAACACTTCTCACGTACCTGTCCATACGTCCCGCGATCAGACACTGATTAGTACTGCTTGGCATAGTGAAACTAGCAGAGAAAACTGAGCAAGGGAACACAGGGAAGTGAGGGCATAAATACACAGGTGAATCAGATAGACACAGGTGACACCAATAGGAAGATGATTAGTCCCGAATGTGAGTGAGGAGGTGCCTAAGATTGTCGGAGGATGACACCTAGTGGGTCGCTCCGAAACTGCGACCCCCTCCTGTAACACCAAATGTGCAACCATAATGGTACTGTAGTTGAGATATGTCATCCACATAATCTTTGGCTCACAGTGATATTATCTAGCCTAGGCTCCCTGCAGTGCCTCTGTTTTTCAACATGGGAGTCAGTAAATGGAAAAGAACACAGTAGATTTGCCAATGATGGTGCATCTCTCTCTGAGCCACACTGCATAACTGCATATTAACGCACCATGATCACTAATCAGTGACTGACGGCTCCTACTTGTTTTTATGTTAGAGATGTTTGTATCTTTTTAGCTTTATTATGATTGGTTGCTTTTCCCTGTGTAGTGCAGTGAGTGTGAGGGAGCGTGGCGTCTTGTGCTTAAAGGACGTACAAATTGCCTGCCCTTGCCTGTCAGTATTGATCTCTGCCTTTCTTGCTTTGCTCATTATAAAGGTATTTCCATTTTATTGAGTTTTCTCATTTTTTCTTCTCCCACTCCCTTTGTAGCGTAGAGAAATTTGCATACCTCTATCCTCAGGGAAAAAAGTAATGACAGCAATGTATTAGTATTTTCTCTTCTCCCACTAGCTGTGTGAGTGTCTGGTGTAGTGGCACCTGCAGAAGCGACAGGCGCGGGGATGAGAAGCGAAAGAGAGCAGTTGATTAAATCATCATCAAGTCACACCGCTAGAAAGTCAATTCTGCTCGCCGTCTACAATGATATCCTTTTATCTTAAAGTAATGAGCTATGGCACTTTTGCATCGGGTAATACGATGACTTCTATTAGCATGTTCCATTTGCTTCACAAGCAAGGGCAAGTCATTCCAGTCCTCTTCTATCTCGACAATCAAAGCAATTGGCTGCACAGGCAGGCATGGAAGGGGGGAAGAAAAGAAAGGAAAGAAAGGAAGGCTGAGGGTGTTTTTATGGATCACAACACAGTGGAACAAATGTATCTCCCCATTATTTTAACTCCTCGCCTGCCTGCTCTGCTTGGTGTGCTCTGCACAGAGACTGCAGAGACTAATGAGTTCTGGGTCACACTACTCTTGTCACAGTCTGAAGGTTTAAACCCATGGAAGGAGTTCAGACAGTAATATAGCTCTTACATTAACTCTGTGTGGGAGTCTGTTGCTCTGTCCCGTGCTGTGAGAGATGCACTGACAGGCCCCTTTATTCACTTACTGGAATAAATATATACATGTAGATACTAGTAATGGGGGGAGAAGTCGATACAGTTACATATCACAATATTATTTTGGACAACGTTTTATCGATACTTTGACTCCAAGTGCTGGGTAGCGTTAGCTAGTGCTAGTTGGCTGTACCTGCGCAAAAACTCTGGTATTTTTCATCCTATAGCTTCTGTTCCATTTTCTTTTTAAATAGTGAGCCAACATATTTTAAGCACTTTTATTTCCATGACTGATCAAAACTCGTTTTTATTATGGCTCCCTCTTGTCTTGCTGCAGCAGACATATAGTGAACATCAAATCAAAATAAAATTGCAGTATCGAATCGCAATACATGTAGAATCATGAGAATCGCAATACATATACAGCAATACAAGTATCGTGATAGTATCGTATCATGGGGTCCCTGGCAATTCCCAGCCCTAGTAGATACAGTTACAGTTAGCATACATCATTTGTAGAACATGCATTGTTGTAGGTAATGACGTACATTAACTTTGTTTATGTTTCCAGCTGACAGGCTATGTAGTCTATATTTGGCTGTTGACTTGACTCAGTGCACTGTGAATTAATTAACACAGGTGGAAAGGAAGCAGTGATGGAGGTAGAGAAAGAGGAGGAAAGAGGGTGGGAGGGAGAGAACAGGAGAGAGTGTTAGAGGAGAGTGTTTGCTCAGTGTGTTTATTGCCTCTGCATAATGTATGAGGTGCTGACCATCATGGCAGTGTGCTGGGGGCTGGCCCCTGGTGCCATGTGGGACAGGCCCGTAAATTGGATGGCGTGCTCCTGCTGAGCATGCTGACCAGTGCAGGCCCCTCTCCCTCTTCACTGGTCCAGTGTGCCAGGGGAATACAGAGCCAGAGGCCCAGCCTGCGTTTTACCTTTGAGCTCAGCAGAAGGGAAAAAATAGAAAGCACCAGGCTTAGGGAAGCCACCGTGGCCTGGCTCCCAGCGCTGTCAGTCAATCACCTCACACTGGGCTGGCACAAGGTTAAACCCTCTGTGTTTTAATCGACACTAGCCCCCCCCCCCTCCCCCCCCCCCTCCCCCGCCCCCCTCCCCTCCCCCCGCTCCACACACACACACCCAGTGCCTTCTTCATTTCCGACTCCAGTGCCTCCCGCTCCTCGGCCATATGCACAACTTCGAGGGCCGCCGGCCACCCAGCATCCAGCTAATTAGTTGATAAAGAATTAAGTGGACCTTGAAATTGAAATTGGGGAAGAAAAACAGAAATCCAACTATTTTTTCCCCAAAGGCCCCCTTCCTGTTTCTCTTTTCTCTCCATCTTTCCATCCTGCCCCTAAAACCATTTAATGTTAATATGAACGACCGGGGGTTTGCGTGAGACATTTTATGGACTGTTTGTTTCATATTCAGGTCCATGTCTCAGTTAAATAGTATAATGGACTGGTCTAATGACATGGCTCAACAGATCCATGGATGACGCAATTGCCATCGCAATGCAAACTGCCATATTACACCTGGACAAGAGGAATACCTATGTAAGAATGCTGTTCATCGACTAGAGCTCAGGCTTCAACACCATAGAACCATCCAAGCTCACCACTAAGCTCGGGGCCCTGGGTCTGAACCCCGCCCTGTGCAACTGGTTCCTGGACTTCCTGACGGGCCGACCCCAGGTGGTGAAGGTAGACAACAACACCTCCGCCACGCTGTTCCTCAACACGGGGGCCCCACAGAGGTGCATGCTCATCCCCCTCCTGCAGACTGCCTGCCCTCCAGGACATCTGCAGCACCTGGTTTCACAGGAAGGTCAAGAAGCTCATCAAGGAACTCAGCCACCCGAGCCACGGCTTGTTCACCCCACTAATATCAAGAAGGCGGAAACAGTACAAGTGCATCAAAGCTGGGACCGATAGACTGAAAAACAGCTTCTATTTCCAGGCCATCAGACTGTTAGTCACCACTAGCTGGCCTCTTCCCAGTACCCTGCCCTGAACCTTAGTCCCTGTTTCTAGCCGGCTACCACCCGGTACTCTACCCTGCATCTTAGAGACTACTGCCCTATGTACATAGTCATTGAACACTGGTCACTTTAATAATGTTTACATACTGTCTTACCCACTTCATATGTATATACTGTATTCTAGTCGTGGCTCATCCTATATAACTATTGTTGTACACACATTTTCTATTCATATACTGCCCATACTGTCTATACACAATGATATGTATATACACTGCTCAAAAAAATAAAGGGAACACTAAAATAACACATCCTAGATCTGAATGAATGAAATAATCTTATTAAATACTTCAAAATCACACAAAAATGATCAATGGAAATCAAATTTATCAACCCATGGAGATCTGGATTTGGAGTCACCCTCAAAATTAAAGTGGAAAACCACACTACAGGTTGATCCAACTTTGATGTAATGTCCTTAAGACAAGTCAAAATGAGGCTCAGTAGTGTGTGTGGCCTC
Source organism: Coregonus lavaretus (assembly GCF_964263955.1). Classification (NCBI taxonomy): domain Eukaryota; kingdom Metazoa; phylum Chordata; class Actinopteri; order Salmoniformes; family Salmonidae; genus Coregonus; species Coregonus lavaretus. The sequence continues at coordinate 140,244 of NW_028161078.1, forward strand.
CACGTGCCTGTATGACCTCCCTACAACGCCTGGGCATGCTCCTGATGAGGTGGCGGATGGTCTCCTGAGGGATCTCCTCCCAGACCTGGACTAAAGCATCCGCCAACTCCTGGACAGTCTGTGGTGCAACGTGGCGTTGGTGGATGGAGCGAGACATGATGTCCCAGATGTGCTCAATTGGATTCAGGTCTGGGGAACGGGCGGGCCAGTCCATAGCATCAATGCCTTCTTCTTGCAGGAACTGCTGACACACTCCAGCCACATGAGGTCTAGCATTGTCTTGCATTAGGAGGAACCCAGGGCCAACCGCACCAGCATATGGTCTCACAAGGGGTCTGAGGATCTCATCTCGGTACCTAATGGCAGTCAGGCTACTTCTGGCGAGCACATGGAGGGCTGTGCGGCCCCCCAAAGAAATGCCACCCCACACCATGACTGACCCACCGCCAAACCGGTCATGCTGGAGGATGTTGCAGGCAGCAGAACGTTCTCCACGGCGTCTCCAGACTCTGTCACGTCTGTCACATGTGCTCAGTGTGAACCTGCTTTCATCTGTGAAGAGCACAGGGCGCCAGTGGCGAATTTGCCAATCTTGGTGTTCTCTGGCAAATGCCAAACGTCCTGCACGGTGTTGGGCTGTAAGCACAACCCCCACCTGTGGACGTCGGGCCCTCATACCACCCTCATGGAGTCTGTTTCTGACCGTTTGAGCAGACACATACACATTTGTTGCCTGCTGGAGGTCATTTTGCAGGGCTCTGGCAGTGCTCCTCCTGCTCCTTCTTGCACAAAGGCGGAGGTAGCAGTCCTGCTGCTGGGTTGTTTTCCTCCAACGGCCTCCTCCACATCTCCTGATGTACTGGCCTGTCTCCTGGTAGTGCCTCCATGCTCTGGACACTACGCTGACAGACACAGCAAACCTTCTTGCCACAGCTCGCATTGATGTGCCATCCTGGATGAGCTGCACTACCTGAGCCACTTGTGTGGGTTGTAGACTCCGTCTCATGTTACCACTAGAGTGAAAGCACCACCAGCATTCAAAAGTGACCAAAACATCAGCCAGGAAGCATAGGAACTGAGAAGTGGTCTGTGGTCACCACCTGCAAAACCAGTCCTTTATTGGGGGTGTCTTGCTAATTGCCTATAATTTCCACCTGTTGTCTATTCCATTTGCACAACAGCATGTGAAATGTATTGTCAATTAGTGTTGCTTCCTAAGTGGACAGTTTGATTTCACAGAAGTGTGATTGACTTGGAGTTACATTGTGTTGTTTAAATGTTCCCTTAATTTTTTTGAGCAGTGTATATATATACAGTGCCTTTGGAAAGTATTCCCTTGACTTTTTCCACATTTTGTTACGTTACAACCTTATTCTAAAATTGATTTAAAAAATAAAATCCACAGCAATCTACACACAATACCCCATAATGACAAAGTGAAAACAGGTTTTTAGAAAAAGTATTCAGACCCTTTGCTATGAGACTCGAAATTGAGCTCAGGTACATCCTGTTTCCATTGATCATCCTTGAGATGTTTCTACAACTTCATTGGAGTCCACCTGTGGTAAATTACATTGATTGGACATGATTTGGAAAGGCACACACCTGTCTATATAAGGTCTTACAGTTGACAGTGCATGTCAGAGCAAAAACCATGCCATGAGGTCGAAGGAATTGTCCGTAGAGCTCCAAGACAGGATTGTGTCGAGGCACAGACCTGGGGAAGGGTACCAAAACATTTCTGCAGAATTGAAGGTCCCCAAGAACACAGTGGCCTCCATCATTCTTAAATGGAAAAAGTTTGGAACCACCAAGATTCTCAATAGAGCTGGCCGCCCGGCCAAACTTAGCAATCGGGGGAGAAGGGCCTTGGTCAGGGAGGTGACCAAGAACCAGATGGTCACTCTGACAGAGCTCTAGAGTTCCTCTGTGGAGATGGGAGAACCTTCCAGAAGGACAACCATCTCTGCAGCACTCCACCAATCAGGCATTTATGGTAGAGTGGCCAGACATAAGCTACTCCTCAGTAAAAGGCAAATGGTGAAGCATGGTGGAGGCAGCATCATGCTGTGGGGATGTTTTCAACGGCAGGGACTGGGAGACTAGTCAGGATCGAGGCAAAGATGAACCGAGCAAAGTACAGAGAGATCCTTGATGAAAATCTGCTCCAGAGCGCTCAGGACCTCAGACTGGGGCGAAGGTTCACCTTCCAACAGGGCAACGACCCTAAGCACACAGCAAAGACAACGCAGGAGTGGCTTCGGGACAAGTCTCTGAATGTCCTTGAGTGACCCAGCCAAAGCCCAGACTTGAACCCGATCAAACATCTCCGGAGAGACCTGAAAATAGCTGTGCAGCAAAGCTCCCTATCGAACCTGACAGAGCTTGAGTGATCTGCAGAGAAGACTGTTGCACTGATTAAAGAAGCAATAAAACTGGCCTCCTTGAGACTAGTTGAGTATCTGGAGCATCAGCAATTGTGGGTTTGATTACAGGCTCAAAATGGCCAGAAACAAATAACTTTCTTCTGAAACTCGTCAGTCTATTCTTGTTCTGAGAAATGAAGGCTATTCCATGCGATAAATTGCCAAGAAACTGAAGATCTCATACAACGCTGTGTACTACTCCCTTCACAGAACAGCGCAAACTGGCTCTAACCAGAATAGAAAGAGGAGTGGGAGGCCCCGGTGCACAACTGAGCAAGAGGACAAATACATTAGAGTGTCTAGTTTGAGAAACAGACGCCTCACAGGTCCTCAACTGGCAGCTTCATTAAATAGTACCCGCAAAACACCAGTCTCAACGTCAACAGTGAAGAGGCGACTCCGGGATCTGACCTCTAGGCAGAGTTGCAAAGAAAAAGCCATATCTCAGACTGGCCAGTAAAAATTAAAGATTAAGATGGGTAAAAGAACACTGGACAGAGGGAAATTGGAAAAAAGTGTTATGGACAGACAAATCGAAGTTTGAGGTGTTCGGATCACAAAGAAGAACATTTGTGAGTCTCAGACCAAATGAAAAGATGCTGGAGGAGTGCTTGATGCCATCTGTCAAGCATGGTGGAGGCAATGTGATGGTCTGGGGTTGCTTTGGTGGTGGTAAAGTAGGAGATTTGTACAGGGTAAAAGGGATCTTGAAGAAGGAAGGTTATCATTCCATTTTGCAACACCATTCCATACCCTGTGGACGGTGCTTGATTGGAGCCAATTTCATCCTACAACAGGACAATGACCCAAAGGACAGCTCCAAACTATGCAATAACTATTTAGGGAAGAAGCAGTCAGCTGGTATTCAGTCTATAATGGAGTGGCCAGCACAGTCACCGGATCTCAACCCTATTGAGCTGTTGTGGGAGCAGCTTGACTGTATGGTATGTAAGAAGTGCCCATCAAGCCAATCCAACTTGTGGGAGGTGCTTCAGGAAGCATGGGGTGAAATATCTTCAGATTACCTCAACAAATGGACAACTAAAATGCCAGGTCTGCAAGACCGTAATTGCTGCAAATGAAGGATTATTTGACAAAAGCAAAGTTTGAAGGACACAATTATTATTTCTATAAAAAATCATTATTTCTAACCTTGACTTCAATGACTACATTTCCTATTCATTTTGCTATATTTCCTATTCAAACTCATTTCATGTATGTTTTCATGGTCTACACAAAATAATGTCAAAGTGGAATTTTGTTAGTAGATTTTTTGTTTTGTTATTAATACAAAATTAGAAGCTGAAACGTCCTCAGTCAATAAGTATTCAACCCCTTTGTTATGGCAAGCCTAAATAAGTTCAGGAGTAAAAATGTGCTTAACAAATCGCATAATAAGTTGCATGGACTCATTCCGTGTTCAATAATAGTGGTTAACATGATTTTTGAATGACTACCCCATCTTTGTACCCCACACATACAATTATCTGTAAGGTCCCTCAATCGTGAATTTCAAGCATAGATTCAACCACCGATTGGTAGATGTGTAAAAATTGAAATAAAAAGCAGACGCTGAATACGCCTTTGAGCATGGTGAAGTTATTAATTACACTTTGGATGGTGTATCAATACACCCAGTATTCCAAAACATGCATCATGTTTGCAACAAGGTGCTTAAGTAATACTACAAAAATGTGGCAAAGAAATGAACTTTTTGTCCTGAATACAAATATGTTTGGGGCAAATCCAACACATCACTGAGTACCACTCTTCATATTTTCAAGCATGGTGGTGGCTGCATCATGTTATGGATATGCTTGTCATCGGCAAGGACTAGGGAGTTTTTTGGGATAAATAGAAACGGAATACAGCTATAAGCACAGGCAAAAACCTGGTTGTCTGCTTTCAAACAAACACTGGGAGACAAATTCACCTTTCAGCAGGACAATAACCTAAAACACAAGGCCAAATCTACACTGGAGTTGCTTACCAAGATGACATTGAATGTTCCTGAGTGGCCTAGTTACAGTTTTTATTTAATTGGCTTGGAAATCTATGGCAAGACTTGAAAATGACTGTCTAGCAATGATCAACAATCAACTTGACAGATCTTGAAGAATTGTAAAAAGAATAATGGGCAAATATTGTACAATCCAGGTGTGCAAAGCTCTTAGACTTACCCCAAAAGACTCACAGATGTAATCGCTGCCAAAGGTGCTTGTACAAATTATTGACTCAGGGGTGTGAATACTTATGTAAATTAGATATTTCTGTATTTCATTTTCAATAAATTAGCAAAAATGTCTAAAAACATGTTTTCCCTTTGTCATTAATGTGGGAATGTGTGTAGATGGGTGAGAAAAATATATATAAGTCAATGTATATGAATACTTTCTGAAGGCACTGTATATATTAAATTCCAGACTCTGACATTGCTCATTCTGATATTTCTTAATTTAAATTTGTGTATTTTTGGGATTTGTGTGTATTTTGTTGTATTACTAGGTGTTACTGCACTGTTGGAGCTAGAAACACAAGCTTTTCACTGCAGCTACGATAACATCTGCAAATATGTGTACACAACCAATAACATTTGATTTGATTTGAATATGATGGAAATACTCATCTGTACTCAGTTCTCCATTAAATATGTGTCGTGTGACGAGGTAAATTAGATTCTGTACACTCACATTTACAATAAAGCAAATAAACAGGAGGGAAAATGACAGGGTATATGCCTAGTTATTCTAACCATGTTTCTGTGTTCTCTTACAGTGTGACAGTGAGAGCGACCAGGAAGACAAGGTAAGACTCTATTTTAGTGTTTACGTTTCTCTACCAAGACATTCCTTTCTTCTTGCAATGCAGATCATTTTCATGTATCTTTTATCAATGTGTTTTCAATGAGGGCGGCAGGTAGCTTAGTGGTTAAGAGCGTTGTGCCAGTAACCGAAAGGTTGCTGGTACTAATCCCCGAGCCGACTAGGTGAAAAATCTGTCGATGTGCCCTTGAGCAAGGCACTTAACCCTAATTGCTCCTGTAAGTTGCTCTGGATAAGAGCATCTGCTAAATGACAAAAAATTAAATGAGGATCAAATATTAGACTTTCTTTAAGAGTGTGAATTTCTATTTAATTAGAATTAAACATCTAGTTAATAACTGTGAGAGAGGCCTAATTAGCTGCACATTAATTAAAAATGACTAAATGATGTGCAAAATCTAAATTGAACTGTTATGGCTTTAGATTATAGTTAAGTGGAGCTGCTATGGCTGTGTGGGTTTCCATTAGGGTTTATACAGTATTTTTTCAAATCGTTTCTCACAGAAGCATTGTGTTTACAAGACATCAACAACGTGCTTCACTGTCTTCACCTCTAGTATAATAGTAAAATAATAGTATAAAAAGTGTAATATTTATAAAAAGTGTATATTCATATTCTTGAATTATTATAAGTATTATTAGCCTCTCATCATACTGTATCGCAGTCTCTTATCTTAAACAGACTGCATTTTAATGTAACTTGGTCCAAAACCATGTGGCTCTGACTGGTCCGCATGTTGCAAAGTTGAACCTTTGCCAGTGGTCTGAACATATTCACAGATAGTATTCTCAGATCCTTCTGAGCGGAACAGTAAACTTGCAACTGTAAATCCAGCAAAAGTGTGATGATTTAGAATACCATTTGTTGTTTGTTGTTTTGTTCAGTCGCTTCTGTAAATTGAGTCAATACTCAGTGCCGTCGATTCAAATGACCCCTGTCGCCGTGGCAATTCCTTTTGTTTCAGCAACACGTCGTAGGCTATAATTCCCTTAGTGATTTTATTAATTCATCCCAGATCATGTTACAGTGGTGATGAACAGAGCTGAGCGCCACGCTGTACCTTTCTGTCATTGATTAATTGTGTGTTAAAATAACAGAGGAGTGAATTAGTAAATAGGGTGACTGTGACTCCCACCGTTCCCCTCTGTTACGGAGTAATTGAAGCTCACGCTCCTCAGCATCATCCCCGTTACCCTGTAGTCACCACAGTCACTATCTGTCCCTGCCAGACATCAGCTTCGCTCTCTCTCTCTCTCTCTCTCTCTCTACTTTAGAACACGGCTGTGGAGAGAAAGAGGGGGGGGGGGGCACAGTCATTTTAAAGGGTCAAATGTATTCAGATGAGGACAAACGTGGCTTATTTCGTTTTCTTCAGAATCAGGAAATGGAAAAAGTGTTCCCAGGAGAAATCACGTTCTGCCTGGTGTAGAGAGGCCTCTGCCATGGTGACGGGAGCCGCAGGGGCTCTGATAAGAGCCAGCTATTCGCCTCTCTCTCACTGTGTGTGTGTGTGTGTGTGTGCACGTGAGTGTGGTGGACAAGCGTGTGTGCGTGTTCTTTTAATACATCCTGTCTCCAAAGGACAGTCAACGATGTCAGAGGACATGAATGTTCTACTGGGTGCTCTTTACAAAGTGGCCTGTTGGATGGGAGTCCTCTAACATGACATGATAATGGTGTGTTGGCTGACAGTTAGAAACCAGGGCCCTCACACACACATGCATGGACACATACATGCACACACACTTGTCCATTATTAGCCCAATCTATCAGTCATTTCCTTTCTTCTCTGTGACGGTGTCTCACATGTGGAGCCCTTTTAGAGTTAAGACATTGATAGGGACAGGGTGTTCTCATCCTACTGTCACTTTAATAGACAATATTACTATACCATGATTACTGTAACTGTTAGAATGTTAAAGAAGTGTCTGTGATTCTGTGTCTGGTCTTAGGCTGAAGGTGATGGTACACTGTCTATAGCACTGTCATGTCTCTTTGTCCCTGTAATAGTGTCTGATGGCCTTATTGTTACCCAGAGTGTTATTGAATGATACGTTCTGTCCTCTTTTCATCAGGCAGAGTGGGGTGGTCCATCTCGGCTCAGGGCCTGCATCCGGGGTCCGTCCAGGGACTGCCGGTGGTTGATGAATTGGTGTCGGTATATGGCAGGGATCATCAACTAGATTCAGCCGCGGGCCGATTTATTCTTGAGCGGATGGTCGGGGGGCCGGAACACAATTACAAATAATTTGTAGACTGCAAATTGACCGCAAGAAGCCCAAACAGATATAATGTTTGACTAAAACATAATAATGTCAAACCTTGCTTACATGTGTACAGTCTTGGTCAAAAGTTTTGAGAATGACACAAATACTAATTTTCACAAAGTCTGCTGCCTCAGTTTAGATGATGGCAATTTGCATATACTCCAGAATGTCATGAAGAGTGATCAGCTGAATTACAATTAATTGCAAAGTCCCTGGTGCTTGAAATCATTGTTCTTCCTCTGTTAACCATGGTTACCTGCAAGGAAACACGTGCCGTCATCATTGCTTTGCACAAAAAGGGCTTCACAGGCAAGGATATTGCTGCTAGTAAGATTGCACCTAAATCAACCATTTATCGGATCATCAAGAACTTCAAGGAGAGAGGTTCAATTGTTGTGAAGAAGGCGTCAGGGCGCACAAGAAAGTCCAGCAAGCGCCAGGACCGTCTCCTAAAGTTGATTCAGCTGCGGGATCGGGGCACCACCAGTGCAGAGCTTGCTCAGGAATGGCAGCAGGCAGGTGTGAGTGCATCTGCACGCACAGTGAGGCGAAGACTTTTGAAGGATGGCCTGGTGTCAAAAAGGGCAGCAAAGAAGCCACTTCTCTCCAGGAAAAACATCAGGGACAGACTGATATTCTGCAAAAGGTACAGGGATTGGACTGCTGAGGACTGGGGTAAAGTCATTTTCTCTGATGAATCCCCTTTCCGATTGTTTGGGGCATCCGGAAAACACCTTGTCCGGAGAAGACAAGGTGAGTGCTACCATCAGTCCTGTGTCATGCCAACAGTAAAGCATCCTGAGATCATTCATGTGTGGGGTTGCTTCTCAGCCAAGGGAGTGGGCTCACTCACAATTTTGCCTAAGAACACAGCCATGAATAAAGAATGGTACCAACACATCCTCCGAGAGCAACTTCTCCCAACCATCCAAGAACAGTTTGGTGACGAACAATGCCTTTTCCAGCATGATGGAGCACCTTGCCATAAGGCAAAAGTGATAACTAAGTGGCTCGGGGAACAAAACATCGACATTTTGGGTCCATGGCCTGGAAACTCCCCAGACCTTAATCCCATTGAGAACTTGTGGTCGATCCTCAAGAGGCGGGTGGACAAACAACAACCCACAAATTCTGACAAACTCCAAGCATTGATTATGCAAGAATGGGCTGCCATCAGTCAGGATGTGGCCCAGAAGTTAATTGACAGCATGCCAGGGCAGATTGCAGAGGTCTTGAAAAAGAAGGGTCAACACTGCAAATATTGACTCTTTGCATAAACTTAATGTAATTGTCAATAAAGGCCTTTGACACTTATGGAATGCTTGTAATTATACTTCAGTATACCATAGTAACATCTGACAAAAATATCTCATAACACTGAAGCAGCGAACTTTGTGAAGACCAATACTTGTGTCATTCTCAAAACGTTTGACCATGACTGTATATGATCACGTGTGTCTCTCTATTATGTGTGGGAATTCTTGGGAACAGATTTCTTAAACTTAAATAACTTGGGCTGATTTCCTGGTGGTTTTACAGTCTTTTATGTCCTACAGTGAAAATTTCCCCCCATTTTTGAGGTTTAAATTATTATTTTTTGGCTCAGAAAACTTGGGGGGCCAAATAAAATCACCCGCGGGACAAATTCGCTCTACGGTCCGCCAGTTGGGGAACCCTGGTATATGGGATACGAGCGAGAGAGAAAAAAGCTCATCCCAGTGAGTCTGAGCCAAACTCTTCTCAAAGCTTTGGCCGGCCTGGATGTTCCAATCCTGGCTCTGGCCGCAAAGTGTGCTTGGCCCCGATTCCAGTCATTGATTGTGTTCCGGCTCTCTCTCCCTCCCCAGGCCAGGCAGCCCGGTGGTTCCGGGCTCGATTCTGATCCAGGATCAGGTAGTTATTTTTATTAGAGCTAACAGGTAGGACTGGGCTGTTCATTTGGAGCAGCTTGAGTCCTATTATTACAGCAGGATTACAGGCAGGAGGAGAGGACAGGAGAAGCGCGGCAGAGAGAGGGAGAGAGGGAAGGATTCCATAGCCTTAAGGTGCCTTTGATGTGGGCCGCCAATATCCAATAACATTCCCCGTTTCATGGCGCAGGTTTTTCACCATCTGAGAGCATTTAAAGGCTGATGAGGCTAAAGTGAATGTAAAATGTGCTCAGTCTTAAACTCTAATGTGCACGTGTTTATGTGCCCAGAACATCTTTCAGTGATTTAAGAAAAATACCCTGTGCTGCTCCTTGGGCATGTAGACACAACACATAGTTGCGCAAGCTTCAATTCCCTCAAATATACAGCTTTTATTTCAAAAAATTGCTTTTCATGACAAATCTTTTCAAGCATTAGTTATAAGATGGAAATGACTGTTCCATGGAAATTACATAGTCACGAGCACCAGCCACTCTATCCAGACCATACTAGCTAAATGCTTAAGTGATTTTGCTGGTAAGTGGCACCTTCAACTGCCAGTCAAATTCTTTGCAAAGATATCTGGTGGTGTCCTAGTGCTTTTTACTAGACTAGAGCGTCAGCCCCCAGCCCTGAGTGATTGAAGACTACTTAGGCCTTTTATGAAGATGGCGAGTCCTCTCTCTTATCATTCAACAGTCTTTTTATTCCACCTGCCGCAGATCCTCTTTACCTAGACCACACCTTCACAAAGTGTGTATTTTTTCCCCATCAGTCAATCAGCGTTTGGCCACTAAGCAGTAAATGCCATTTTGAAAGCGGTTTGTGTCTTATTAACGACCTGGCATGGAAAAGTGGTGTAATTTGCCATAGTTGGCTCGTATTGGAGGCAAGGGGAAGCTGTAAGTGGTTTCTTTAGTGGAGCCGCCATGGAGAGGACCTGTTTGTCCTTGACATCAAATAAAGATCTGAGCTGGTAATATATTTGCTGTTTCTCTTTTTTTATTGTTTTGCAGTGTTTGCCCTCAGGCAATTACAGCAGAAGTGTCGAGTTTCTCAATCACTCAACGAACGAACGGCGCTGTACATAAAAACGTTTTATCTCCTCTCCTTTCCCCTCTACTGCTGGGGAGCTGGATGAGTAATAAAAAGCAGAGAGCGACATGTCAGTGTTAAAAGATTGTGTTTTGCCCCCTCCAAAGGAAGAGTATAGTGTTTACAGGCTTGAGTGGGTGCTCGCTAGGCCGGGGCTGAGGCTGATTGCACTGGAGTACCCTGTCAGCCCGTGATTTGTCACGTACTCTATCATCCTTGTCACTCCGCAGAGCGTTGTCATAGGTAACGTATTGCCCCCCCCCCACACACTCCCTCTCCCCCCTTCTCTTATCTTTGTACCCAGTCCATGTAGGAAATTTGTATTTACTTTGGGGGAGTGTAATTTGTTCCTCATGGATAATATGACCCTTAGCGGAGTCGGATCATGGGTTAGTTGAAGTGATATTTTCCGGTAATGGTAGTCGTACATCATGGCTGTCAGGCTGGGTTAGGAGGCGAGCACATTATAGCTCCATTTTAGCACTGCAGGCATCTGGGATTATTTTCCATAACCAAGTATGACATGACCGCTCTGCGGAGTGCATTACATTTTTACTAGCTTTTTCTCCTCCCCCAGCAACTTCTGTGACTTTTCCCCAGGACCAGGGGGGAGGAGGGGGCTCAGGACTGCCACTGTGATGGATACCCTGGAGTCCCAGCAGCCCCAGCCCAGGTTAACCAGTGTCACAGACCTACACAGGTCCCCTCCATCCCACTACGGACAAATCCACACTCCCTCCGAGACTGACCACAGCAGCCTGCTACTTAGCACACACACACACACACACACACACACACACACACACACACACACACACACACACACACTAAGCAACACAGAGAAAAAGATAGAGGGAGCGAGCGAGGGAGAGGGAAAGAGCAGGCTTTTTTTTTTCAATAACAAAAAGCTATGAAATGAGTTACCATGGATGTGAGGAATATAAAAATGATTGTGTCTTGACATTTGTCCCTCTGAGCAATTTTCGCTTAAGATGGTGAATCAGAAAAACACCCCTGACAGATAGAGAACATTCAGACAGCAACACCCCCTTCCTCCCTCCTTTCCTCCCTCCCTCTCGCCATCCCTATTTCATCCATTCTTCACTTTCACGGACAGAAATTGTCCTCAGACATGGCAGAGAAGACAATGAAAACAGAGGTTAACGCAAACAATGTGGAGGCGCTCTGCAGCGATTTTTTGTCCCTCCCTCCCTCCCAGGCAAGGTCAGCAGGGTAAATGCCACTTCTTGCCATTGACAAATGGTTGCACCCCTGTCTGGTAATCAGCCGGGTCCCAGAGGTGGGCGAGCAGGCGGAGCTCATTAGCGTGGCTCAAATTAATGTGAAGACCGGAGCCCTGGCCGAGCTCTGCACTGACGGCAGGCCAGGGGCGAGGGGAGGAGAGGAGTGGGGAGGGGGGCGATGGATGGATGGGGATGGACTGACACTGGCTGGTTGATGGATAGCCAGGTCAGCATGCTCTCTCTCTCCACACTGTCCCAGCAGGCAGATACACACCCAGCTGTACATAATGACAAGGCAGAGCATTGGGCCATGAGAGGGAAGGTCAGCATGCCCTTAGGAGAGTGTTACCCTTCTCCCACTGACAGGCTGATAATTAAACACAACCAGCGTAATCAACTGACTACATTAGTCTATTTTATTCACTAATTGCATGGTGATGACATGAGGCTAAATATCAGAGCAGTAAAACCGTTTTTTCACTATTTATTTAGGGATATGGCCCATTTTAGTAGTTAATACAACACTAGCATGTAAGGGTATTTTTATGTACACTTAGCATCCCAGTACATTGTGGGCAGCTCCTCCACAGATATGTTTCTATGACCCTGTACAGATCTGTGTAACACTGGGGTGGTAGCTGTTTTGAAACTCTAGCATTGTCTCTCCTTTGGTCACTGAGTGACCCTGTGCGCCCTGGTCAAAAGTAGTGCACTATATAGGGAATAGGGTGCCATTTTAGACACAGACCAAGTCCCCAGTCTCTAGTTCCTAGTCACTAGTCTTCTCCCCCAGAAGGCATATCCTCATTCTGTCATTCTGTCACAGTACATCTCCCTCTGCTAACACTCAACATCTAGATGGAGACAATTATCAACATGTCACTAATGCTCACTCAGCAGCACCCATGCCATACTCCCCAACCACTTACACTACAGACCTTGTAAGTAAATACATACTGATAAAAGTGACAACCCCTGGTCACTCGTTGGAAAGGGAGAGAGAAAGATTGCCATGGGCGAGAAATGTTGTTGTTGTTGTGTGTTCAATCAATCAATCACATTTATTTATAAAGCCCTTTTTACATCAGCAGATGTCACAAAGTGCTATACAGAAACCCGGCCTAAAACCCCAAACAGCAAGCAATGCAGACGTAGAAGCACAGTGTTGTTGTTGATAGTGATTTCGCAATGCCCAAGCTGATTTCTCAACTTGCATTACCAAACAACCAATGTCTCTCTTCTCTTCTCTCAAATAGAATGCTACGTCGAAAACAGATTTATTTAACACCCAAAAGGGCACCGGGTATATTTCTTTGCTAGACCTATGAAATTATCCACTTGTGCCTTTGATAGCTGTGAACGTCCAGTTTGGGTGTCGAAACATTGCCTATGTAAGACGTTGACTGCAGCCTGGCTATGTGATATTATACAAGGCCTGTGTTTTCCTAGCTCTCCAGAGCCTTTGACCTCACCATTCATTTATGCCCAATGATAAAAGGTAATAATGCACACGTTTGAATAGGGACAAGGTTGCCAAGTCCTTGAAATTGAATGAAGGGAGAACACTCGGTAGTGAATAACGTTTCAATCCCAACGCAGAGGGAGAACAGGCATTGGAAAATAATTCAATCAGCAACAAAAACCATAAATACACCATTTGAATGAGATATTCTCTCCTGTGGAAAGAAAAGCCATTTCCATCTTTCCTGACCTGGAAAAGAAAAACGTCCCTGGCAAATTGTGGATATATATCACCGCTTTTATGAGATCTGCTGCATACTGGGAGGCTTTGCTATGGAAACAAAACCCTAAGCCCAGAAAAAATTTACATGGATGTATGAATGTATGCACTGTGGCAGTTATTTTTTCCACAGCTCAAATGCTATTGTACACACAATACCATGTTGAGTATAAGCCTTCATAAACAAGATATTGATGATGTTAGGATAAGATACTTTTCTATTGCAAATTATTTTACATGGACAAATGTGTTGGCTATTTACAGTAAATGTCTACTATATGTCCTCAGTTCTGATCTTATTTATTTTATTATCACAGACACAAATGTTATTAAATCAAATCAAATTTGATTGGTCACATGCGCCAAATACAACAGGTGTAGACTTTACATTGAAATGCTTACTTACAAGCCCATTCCCAACAATGCAGAGTTAAAAAGTATGAAAAATATTTGCTAAATAAAAAAGGAAATAGTAACACATTAAAAACAATAACGAGGCTGTATACAAGGAGTTCCAGTACCGAGTCAATGTGCAGGGGTACGAGGTAGTTGAGGTAATTGAGGTAATACAGTAATAAATTGTCTAATGTTATGGAATATGCCTCTGCTGAACACTTAATACAATCCATATGGTAGCTACAAAACAATTTCTGTCAAACTGAATGATAACAGTTTTGTTTTGTTTTAATCATTAATATGATTCACCCATTAGAGAACCACTTTCAATAATAACCCCCTACAGTGGCATTGATCAGACATACAGTAGGACTCTTGATGCCCCATATACATAGACTTGAAATTCCTGACACTTTAATAATGGAACACTAGTCACTCTAATAATGTTTACATATTTTTGCTTTACTCATCTCATATGTATATACTGTATTCTATTCTACTGTATTTTAGTCTATGCCACTCTGACATTGCTCATCCTAATATTTCTAATATTTCTATATTGCTTAATTCCATTCTTTTACTTTTAGGTTGTGTGTATTGTTGTGAATTGTTAGATATACTGTACTGTTGGAGCTAGAAACACAAGCCTTTCGCTACACCCACAATAACATCTGCTAAACATGTGTATGTGACAAATAAAATGTGTTTTGATTTCATTTGTATCAACCAACATAGGGAGCAGCTAATATAATCTGTGCGCATCCCAAATGGCACCCTATTCCCTTTATAGTGCACTACTGTTGACCAGATATATTTGGTTGGATCAAGACTAGGCCGTGGACCGTGCCCTCCTCAGGTGTCTATCCTCATCTATATCCTCATCTATATTTATGACAGAGCGTTGTCTGTTACCATCCTTTAAAAATGCATGTACTCAGACCTTGGGTTCAAACCACAGTCTCTGGAAACCCGCTCTTTGGGAAAAAACACTATTGTTGTTATGCAGGATTCTTTCCATGGAGCCCATCTTCTGTTCTCTCTCTCTCTCTCTCTCTCTCTCTCTCTCTCTCTCTCTCTCTCTCTCTCTCTCTCTCTCTCTCTCTCTCTCTCTCTCTCTCTCTCTCTCTCTCTCTCTCTCTCTCTCTCTCTCTCTCTCTCCCTCTAGCTCCTGTGCTCGTGCTCTTGCTCTCTCACTCATTCTCTCTCTCTCCGTCTGTTTGTCTCTTTCTCTCTCTCTCTCTCTCTCTCTCTCCATCCGTCTCTGTGCCTTCTCTCTCCCTGCCTACTGAGAGTGATTTCTCAGACACTCCAAGGTTAAACTTTCTCTGTGTGTGCGGCGGATGGCGGAGGATGTCAGTCAAGGCCCCGCTCACCTACGCAGAAGCCCCCATGGCGGCCGGCCAGTCACTCGCATACAAACCTCTGCCAACTCATTGCCCTTTTGTCAAGCCAACGATTCCTGCAGGCTCTCACTTTAGAATTTACTGCCTTTTTTTTCTCCCTCTCTAAAGATCAACCTCGCCTCACCTACACAAAATGGCTCTATCCAGTGGCGGCCTGACCATTCAGGCATTAGGGGCAGTGCCCCACTTGTGATTGGCCCCCCAAAAATGTTTTGGTAAAAATATAGTTGTTTTTATTTTTCAAAGAAATATATGTTATATAATTCATAGATTAGGTTTAAAAGGTCCTTGAAAGTGTACATTTTACTGTTTCAAAAATATATTGTTCAAAACAAGCTGTTCAGTTACCTACTACTCTGCCAGCAGCAGCTCCGGGTGCTCGGCCTGCCGCCCGGTGCTTGGATTGCATTACCAGCTATTACACTGAGGGAGTTCCGTGACGTGAACGGGCAAAAGCAGTGAGGGTTGAGCGCCCTTCTAAAATCGAACAGTAATCTGTGCCGCTCAGTCGCTCAGTGGACACCAGCTACCGGCAAGCTAACTACCGGTAGCTTGGTAGCTCACATGACATTTTCATGTCTAACTAAAGTTAACTGGCGCGCTCATCATGCTTTGTGGCATTATGCTAGCTATCCCCAGTTACATAATTTGTTTTCACTTTTCACATCTGTGCTTGTTGCGTTTTCCCTTTGCTATTGTCATCGATGCACTCGCTTGTGAGCTGGCTACTCGTTCTAAATAGTTGGTCATCAAAACAGTGGCAGCATGTGGTGATTCTGTTTTTACATGGAAAAGTGAAATAGGTATATTTATGCTGTTGTTGAAATGCACAGGTCACTTTATATATCTTCCCAAAGAAACAACTTAATTTGAAAACTATTTCTGTCATGCTGCTTTGTTGACAACTCCCTTGTCCTTGCCTCTGTAACCGGTGTGAAATGGCTAGTTAGCGGTGCGCGCTAGTGGCATGTGATGTCACTCGCTCTGAGACCTTGAAGTAGTTGTTTCCCTTGCTTTTTGGAGCGATAGGTAACAATGCTTTGTGGGAGGCAGTTGCTGATGTGTTCAGAGGGTCCCTGGTTCGAGCCCAGGTTGGGGCAAGGAGAGGGATGGAAGCAATATTGTTACACCTCCTTGTACGTCCCTGTTCCTACCTCGACCAACGCTTGCTTGTTAGAGCCACATAATTAGGTGGCTTTGCTACCTCGTCGTGGCGACGCGACCGGGTCAGAGAAGCATGTCCAACCCCTGTCCTGATTGGTCCTCAGCGATTTGTTGACAATGCGTGTCGCACGTTGGGCTCTAATTATCTGTTTAAGACATAGACGGCCCAGGGGAAATTAAATTAAATTCCCCAGCTTGATGGGCTGACTGTCCTCCCCCAATGGGAGCCATTTTGGATCTTATTAAGTCAAGCCATTGTCTGCCTTTATGAGGCCACTGCACTGTGCTAAAGCCAACCAGGCACTAGCTAACTGCTTTTAAGTAAGAGATTTGGCTCTGGGGCCGTGGCACATAGCAGCTGTACTTCAGTGAATTGTTATTGAAAATTGCCCTTAGCCGACTGCGATCTTGGTTAGTATTGTAATTAAAGAATCTTTAGCTAACCATTTTTTTTTTATCGCTTGCTAATGGAACACCTGTGTTGAGCCGGTTGAGCTGCAGTTTGTTATCAGTTTCCTGTCATGGAGTCTCTCCACAGAAGTGTCTCTAAGCACCTACAGCCTGATCATTCCCGTTAGCTAGCTACCCTGCATGCCCTACAAACTGGACAGGAATTGATGTCCCCCTGCATGTGCAAATGAAGTGATAAGAGGTCTCACTCAGATTACACAGAGTCTAAGTGGTTCTGAGAAAGCTTTATGGAGATGAATGAATTCATGAGGTCGGTTGACAGTTCCTTAAAAAGCAATATAATAAGGAATAAATCACATGGTTAGCATTTTGTGCCTCCATAATGATTTCATATTAAAGGGACAGGGAGGGTGACACACAGGGAGACTCCTGAGAGGTAATAGGACCACCTCACTAGAGAGCCGTTGTAACTGACCCTTGTTTATTGTTCTCTAATATTTTAAAACAGGCACATTAGCAGAAGATATTAGCAAAAGATACATTACCAGAACATTAACATTGCCAGAAAATACTGTGCTTCTTTTGTATTTGTATTCAGTTCAGTGGGTAAGACTGTCTTTGATTGACTTTACTCTGGAAGCGGGCTCATCCCAGAAATGATCCCATTGATCAATCTTGCTGTCATTAATAATGCAGGTCAGGATATGTTGTATGGCAATGGGCCTCAGGGACCATTCTAAAGATATCCATTTGTTGTAGAGCTTTGGTCTTAAAGGGTAGGAAGCATGAGTTTTTACTCACCAATGTACAGTAACAACACTGTATGGTCAGAGACGTAGTAACTTAGTTGTAGTCACGATCTGTTTACCTGTAAGTACAAACATAGGTACGTTTTGGAGTTATTACATATGTATTAACTTATATCCAGATATCTTCTGAACTACCCACTGTGCACTATTTCACAACATCATATGGAGGATCTACTCAGTGCTTCTGAGTTTGTATGGTAGCTCTGTAGCTATCTCAAGCTGGCTAAGGTTAGCTAAGGGAACCCGTTAACACGGCAGGCTCTGGTGCCTTCTTGCCATGGGCTCAAAACGAAAGAGAAAATCATACTTCCTTGCTCTAATTCTGTAGAACCTGTTCTCCTTTTTGTTTTGTCAACTTTTCGGCATGTTCTCTGTGAAGTAGGCTACGGGAGTTTTGCAACTTTTTCCACCTTGGCTTAGTCCTTGCGCGCTAGCTGACTGACATCAGGAACCTATCTCTTTTAGATTTTTCTCGCTAGATAGCTACTGGATTTCCCTGACTCTCCCTCGCTTTGCTAGCTAACTTATAATAATAATAATAATAATAATAATAATAATAATTACACAATAAAATAACAATAATGAGGTATTCAGACCCCTTGACTTTTTCCACATTTTGTTATGTTACAGCCTTATTCTAGCATTTATTACATTGTTTTTTCCCCGCATCAATCTACACAATACCCCATAATGACAAAGCAAAAACAGGGTTTTAGAAATGTTTGCTAATTTATTAAAAATAAAAAACTTAAAAATCACATTCACATCAGTATTCAGACCCGTTACTCAATACTTTTTAATATTTTTTATTTGACCTTTATTTAACTAGGCAAGTCAGTTAAGAACAAATTCTTATTTACAATGACGGCCTACACCGGCCAAGCCCGGACGATGCTGGGCCAATTGTACTCCCAATCACGGCCGGTTGTGATACAGCCTGGAATCGAACCAGGGTATCTGTAGTGACGCCTCAAGCACTGAGATGCAGTGCCTTAGACCGCTGCGCCACTTGTTGAAGCATATTTGACAGCGATTACAGCGTTGAGTCTTCGTGGGTATGACGCTACAAGCTTGGCACACCTGTATTTGGGGAGTTTCTCCCATTCTTCTCTGCAGATCCTCTCAAGCTCTGTCAGGTTGGATTGGGAGCATTGCTGCACAGCTATTTTCAGATCTCTTCAGAGATGTTAGATCGGGTTCAAGTCCGGACTCTGGCTGGGCCACTCAAGGACATTCAGAGACTTGTCCCAAAGCCACTCCTGCGTTGTCTTGGCTGTGTGCTTAGGGTCGTTGTCCTGTTGGAAGGTGAACCTTCGCCCCAGTCTGAGGTCATGGCCACTCCACCATAAAGGCCGGATTGGTGGAGTACTGCAGAGATGGTTGTCCTTCTGGAAGGTTCTCCCATCTCCACAGAGGAACTCTAGAGCTCTGTCAGAGTGACTATCGGGTTCTTGGTCACCTCCCTGACGAAGGCCCTTCTCCCCGATTGCTCAGTGTGGCCGGGTGGCTAGCTCTAGGAAGAGTCTTGGTGGTTCCAAACTTCTTCCATTTAAGAATGATGGCGGCCACTGTGTTCTTGGGGACTTTCAATGCTGCAGAAATGTTCCCCAGATCTGTGCCTTGACACAATCCTGGCTCGGAGCTCTACGGACAATTCCTTCGACCTCATGGCTTGGTTTTTGCTCTGACATGCATTGTCAACTGTGGGACCTTATATAGACAGGTGTGTGCCTTCCCAAAACATGTCCAATCATTTGAATTTACCACAGGTGGACTCCAATCAAGTTGTAGAAACAGCTCAAGGATGATCAATGGAAACAGAATGCACCTGAGCTCAATTTCAAGTCTCATAGCAAAGGGTCTGAATACTTATGTAAATAAGGTATTTCTGTTTTTTATTTTTAATACATTTGCAAAAATATCTAAAAACCTGTTTTCGCTTTGTCATTGTTTTTAATTAATCAATTTTAGAATAAGGCTGTAACGTAACAAAATGTGGAAAAAGTCAAGGGGTCTGAATACTTTCTGAAGGCACTGTATATACATGGGGTACCGGTACAGAGTCAATGTGCTGTTGTACAGGTTAGTCGATGTAATTTGTACATGTAGGTAGGGGTAAAGTGACTATGCATAGATAATAAACAGCGAGTAGCAGCAGTGTAAAAAAACTAAGGGGGGGGGGGGGGGGTGTCAGTGCAAATAGTCCGGGTGGCCATTTGATTAATTGTTCAGCAGTCTTATGGCTTGGGGGTCGAAGCTGTTCAGTAGCCTTTTGGACCTAGACTTGGCGCTCCTGTACCGCTTGCCGTGCGAGAGGCAAGCTAGAGCCCAACTACTGGAGACTAAAACACAACTAAAACCGCAGATCAAAAGCAAAGAGAGCAGAGACTTCAGTTCAGCATTCAATACCATAGTGCCCTCAAAGCTCATCACTATGCTAAGGACCCTGGGATTAAACACCTCCCTCTGCAACTGGATCCTGGACTTCCTGACGGGCCGCCCCCAGGTGGTAAGGGTAGGTAACAACACATCTGCCACCCTGATCCTCAACAAGGGGGCCCCTCAGGGGTGCATGCTCAGTCCCCTCCTGAACTCCCTTTTCACCCATGACTGCATGGCCAAGCATGACTCCAACACCATCATTAAGTTTGCCGACGACACAACAGTGGTAGGCCTGATCACCGACAACGATGAGACAGCCTATAGGGAAGAGGTCAGAGACCTGGCAGTGTGGTGCCAGGATAACAACCTCTCCCTTAACGTGATCTAGACAAAGGAGATGATTTTGGACTACAGGAAAAGGAGGGCCGAGCACGCCCTCATTCTCATCGACTGGGCTGTAGTGGAGCAGGTTGAGAGCTTCAAGTTCCTTGGTGTCCACATCACCAACAAACTATCATGGTCCAAACACACCAAGACAGTCGTGAAGAGGGCACAACAACGCCTATTCGCCCTCAGGAGACTGAAAAGATTTGGCATGGGTCCTCAGATCCTCAAAAAAGTTATACAGCTGCACCATCGAGAGCTGGTTGCATCACCGCCCTAGTCATAGACTGTTCTCTATGCTACCACACGGCAAGCGGTACTGGAGCGCAAAGTCTAGGTCCAGAAGGCTTCTTAACAGCTTCTACCCCCAAGCCATAAGACTCCTGAACAGCTAATCAAATGGCTACCTGGACTATTTGCACTGGGACTTTTCATGCATATGCTAATGCAAATCCATATGTCACATGTGGTTACGTTTATGCTACCTACCCTTTAAAGCTTCATCTCCAGTTTGATATGTTGTATGAAAATGGGCCTCAGTTTCTGTAGAGCTTTGGTCTTAAATCTTCACCTGTATTTTGTAAAGATAACAGTGGAGTAGATACAGTATCACATGGTAGGAAAATAACTTCAATTCCAACATACAGGATATAGAAATATAATTTCCCTCACCTCAGTTAAAGCTCCTATTGAGATGTATGACAACCAAGGTTTGAAGTAAAAAGGGTTTTGCCTTCAATGGAGAGTGGTTTCATAATTCGAGCCTCCCGAGTGGCGCAGTGGTCTAAGGCACTGCATCGCAGTGCTAGCTGTGCCACTAAAGATCCTGGTTCGAATCCAGGCTCTGTCGCAGCCGGCGGCGCACAATTGGCCCAGTGTCGTCCAGGGTAGGGGAGGGAATGGCCAGCAGGGATGTTGGTGTAGAGCATGGCGTTTGCAACGCCAAGGTTGTGGGTTTGATTCCCACGGGGGGGCCATTATGAAAAAATTAAAATATGTAATGTATGCACTCACTAACTGTAAGTCGCTCTGGAAAAGAGTGTCTGCTAAATGACTAAAATGTAATAATTGTACTGTGACAGCCTTGCAAAAACTATATTTTGACATAATAAGACATATTTAGTTTTCTTGTTAAAAGGTCCAGACTCTATGCCCCTCAAACACAACACTAGACCTCGAAGCCAGTTCCACTGCATTTTTTAAATTGCTCCCCTCTAATCAGGGACTGATTTAGACCTGGGACACCAGGTGTGTGCAATGAATTATTAGGTAGAACGAAAACCAGCAGGCTCCGGACCTTATAGGGTAAGAGTTGAGTACCCCTGCTCTATGCTGTCTGTTTACCTGCACACAGATTTTAATTATGCTTCATTTATTCTTTCCTATTAAAGTCTCCTCAGACACCTGACTCTCAGATACAGATGCACAAGTCTTTATCAAATTGGAACCAAACGTGAAAAGGTCAGGCTAGCTTGATGATATGATATGTCTCACAGTCACAACACATTGACTCTATGGTCCATTAAATGGGCTGGAGTTAATGGTCAGTATGTCAGCCGAGATGTTCCACAGTCACTCACTGTTGCCCTGTGGCCATGCAGCCAGTCCTACTACATATTCTCAGATTGTTAGGAAAAACCCACAAAATAATTGGTGGAAGATGCAGATGCTTTTCTCCCCTGTTCAGAGGCTAGGGGAAAGGATGTGTTCCGAATGCCAAGTATAGGTAATTCATACAACCACTACTATCATGAATTATATTTATGTTTGGTTCGCCATAAAACGGAGGAGAGAAGAGAAAGAGAGAGAAATTGTCAGTGAGCGAACAGACAAATGTGAGGATGGCATTTTAGTTAGTGATTTACTATTTGTGATTCCTATCCAGACACCAATTTCATGATGTTTATCAGTCACACTGTTCATCCCTCTTTTTATCCCTTGTTTCTCTCCCTCCTCCGTCGTCCTCCCTTCCTTGCTTCCGTATCCTCTCCTTCTGCCTCCTACACACACACACAAGCACGCACACACATGCACACACAAACCCACACGCATGCACACACACACACGTTTTGTTCTTCTATCCTCGTGGGGACCTAAAATTAATTTCCATTAAAAATCAAATTTTCCCTAACCCCTAACCCTAACCCTTACCCTAACCATAACCCTAACCTTGGGGCCTCCCGAGTGGCGCAGCGATCTAAGGCACTGCATCGCAGTGCTTGAGGCGTCACTACAGACCCGGGTTTGATCCCAGGCTGTGTCACAGCCGGCCGTGACCGGGAGAACCATGAGGCGGCGCACAATTGGGCCAGCATCTTCCGGGTTAGGGTTTGGCCGGCCGGGATGTCCTTGCCCATCGCGCTCTAGTGACTCCTGTGGTGGGCCGGGCGCATGCAAGCTGACTTCGATCGCCAGTTGTATGGTGTTTCCTCCGACACATTGGTGCTGCAGGCTTCCGGGTTAAGCGAGCAGTGTGTTAAGAAGCAGTGCGGCTTGGCAGGGTCGTGTTTCGGAGGACTCATGGCTCTCGACCTTCACCTCTCCCGAGTCCGTACGGGAGTTGCAGCGATGGGGCAAGACTGTAACTACCAATTGGATATCACAAAATTGGGGAGAAAAATAGGTAAAACTACAACAACAACAACAAAAAAATATATAATAACCCGTAACCCTAACCCAAACCTTGGGAAATGTCCCCACAACAGGGAATTTTCATTGTTTTACTATCCTTGGGGGATTTTAGGTCCCCACAAGGATAGAAGAACCAACCCCCCCATACACACACACAGTTCTAAATAACAAAGCAAAAGATGTGCCCTTTGGTGGTGAGAGATAGCTCATTACCTATGAGCGACCTTCCATCTGCACTCATGGCTGCTCTGGGAGCCATTACGATTATGATGGAAATCTCACAAGCCATTACTGGGAAGCGAGCGGCAGAGCACAGGGCTCACTGCAGACACGCTAATGGACTCATTTGTAATTGGGAGAGGGAAATCACTTCGCTAGCTAGCAGTGGCTTTGTTTGATGGAGTATGGCGGGAGCGCATGCTAGATTTGACAA
Source organism: Coregonus lavaretus (assembly GCF_964263955.1). NCBI lineage: Eukaryota > Metazoa > Chordata > Actinopteri > Salmoniformes > Salmonidae > Coregonus > Coregonus lavaretus. The sequence goes on from NW_028161078.1 coordinate 163,763, forward strand.
ATGAACGAATTGGGGTTCTCGCCGTCGTCTCTGTGTGTGCGAGTCATATGGGCTGTTCTTCTTATTCCCTCAACACAAAAGCACACACATACATGCGCACACACACACACACACACACACACACTATCTACCTAGGGGGGTAGGGCTGGTGGGGTGGTGAGGATAATGCTGCTGTCACCTCTAAAACCCTCCTGTGATTGAGGGGACATTCTTTAAGGCCCTCTCTGAAACATAGACACATGCAGTAAGTCATTCCATTATCACTATGAAACAGAGACATGCTACTAGGCTTTCCAGGTTGTCTTTAGCTTTGGCTTTGATTTTTCACTTAAAATAAAATGTTCTCTGTGGTTTGCCATATACAACAGTAGTGATTTGCTTATTATCTAGTGATGCTAGGAAAATGTTATCAATATGCACATTAGCGTGGTAATTAAGCAATAGGGCACAAGGGGGTGTGGTATATGGCCAAGATACCATGGCTAAGGGCTGTTCTTAGGCACGACGCAACGTGTAGTGTCTGGATACAGCCCTTAGCCGTGGTATGTTGGCCATATAGCACAAACCCCCAAGGTGCCTTATTGCTATTATAAACTGGCTACCAACGTAATTACAACAGTAAAAATAAATGTTTTGTCATACCCGTGGTATACCACAGCTTTCAGCCAATCAGCATTCAGGGCTTGAACCACCCAAGTTATAACTGAAAAAATACTTAACTGAAGATTTCACATCACCTCTTTTAGTATAGGCAGTTACATGCATCAACCCTTTTGAAGTAAAAAAGTACAAATATTATACTGGACATTTCAAACATGGCCAGCAGGACTTTGCATAAAAAATGCTTGTTTATCCAAGGTAGCTCCCCCACGATTAACCTGACAAGGATGAATCAAGGAAAAAGAGAAAGGGAGTGAGAGAAAGAGAGAGAGAGAAAGGGAGGGAGAGAGAGAGAGAGAGGATGAGGCTAATAAGATAGCCCTCTCTGTGCCGGCAGTGTGATGTATAGATTAATTTGTGGGGGGAGCAGCATATGACTGCTGTAGTGTGTGGTGCTGACAGACAGGTCTTATAATCTCTGCAGCTCTTCACTACAAGCGTGATTACCGTTGACAGCTCCGATTGCTGATAAAAGAAAACAGAGGAGCTTGGCGCAGTCAGCGCGCCACGCTACTGTTTCTCCTCCTCACGCTACCCCACCTACTCCTCCCATGCTGCGCCGGGTGTCAAAGCTGTCGAACGGGGGATGTGACATCACAAGGTTCCGCAGGCAGACTGGAGGCTCATTCACATCAGTAGAAGCTTGTGCCTTGTGTCAGGCGTCCCCCAGGCAACCAGTGATCCATCCAGCCTTCTTCTCCTTCTTCTCATCCACATCAAGATGACTCTTCTGGTGCTGCAGAGACGAGGAAAAAACTGAGCAGAATGTTTCTCCATCTTGTTAACTGACAGCATCGTTTGTCCTAGAAAGCTGAGAAAGTGCAAATGGTTTGGGATTGGAAGAGTGGAAATTGGCAACAAAAGTGTTGTGAATTATGGAGTTTGGATGGGGTGGTGGATCTAACTAGCTACCGCATTACTTTGGATTCCACAACCCTCTGAGGTGTCACTGGAAAAGCATGGAGGAGTACTCAATTAAAACGCAGAGGAGATTCTGTGGCTTCATTTACATATAGTTCTGCTTTGGCCAAAAATGTGTATGGGTGTGTGTACACGTTTGTGTTTGTCGGAACGTCTAAAGTTCAAGGAAATAATAGGCCCACACAAGCTACTGCCATCCCATCCCTCATCCTGCCCACACCAGACCCTGGCTCCCCCTCCTCCCCCTTCCCTCCCTCCGTGGTGAAACTCTCCTCTCCTCTCTCTCGTGTCGCTGGGGTAAATCTCCATCTCAGAGATCTGGCGGGCAGTCAGCTCATTTGGCCAGAGAGAGAGAGGGAGAGCCTGGTTTGGCAAAGCCACGCTTTTGATTCTCTTTTCATTTATTTAAACTGATCTGCTGTGATTAAGAGCTCCGTGTCTCGTTATTCTCTTTTTGGAAGAGAGGAGCGGAGCGCCGCTGCCTTTTGCCAAAATATGTGAATAATTAGAGACCCAGGCAGGCGTGGGCTGTGCCAAAGCGACGGGAAGCATTCGCTCTCCTTATTAGATTCACTTAAACGCTGTTGTAAATCATGCTTGCCAGTGGGGCTCTGCCAGTGGGGTTCTGCCAAGCCAATGCAGGCTCAGGCCCACAACCCCACACTCTCTCTCTGGAAGCTTCCACTATTACTGCCAAGTCAAGTCTGAGGGAGGGAGGGAGCAAAGTGCTGAGAGCAGAGCGGCAAAGAACCAACCAATGCGTTGTTCTAGAGCTCCTGTTTGTTTAATGTTATGGTGCTTAATATCATTAAACGATTGTATGAGCAGTTTTGGGATTTCATCCCCAATCCGGATGAATGTGAGATGGATGAATGAAGCTGAGACAAAGCTTTGAGAGACTTTCAGTGTTCAGAGGCCGTCATATATACTCTACAATGGGGAGGGGGGTCCAAACAGTAATGCTATACAGGCCAGCTGGCCATCTCCCCAAACTGTTATTTTAAAAAGAAGTGAGTAATGATGACTTCAACTTCAAGGCATGGGAGATGTTGATTAATTCCATGACTGAGACCCTCTGTTTTCTCTCTCTGTCTGTTTTGTCAATCCAGCTCTATTATTCCAGACATACTCAACATCCCATTGACGTGTTTAGAACATGTCAGATCAGTGCTGTAGTGATTATTATCCCTAACAGCCACCTGCTTGAATGAGTGCCATTATAGAAAGAGTTGAGCCTGAGTGCTGTTCCCAATGTTCTGGCAAATCTTTGATTTTATATATATATATATATATATATATATATATATATATATATATATATATATATATAGAGAGAGAGAGAGAGAGAGAGAGAGAGAGAGAGAGAGAGAGAGAGAGAGAGAGAGAGAGAGAGAGAGAGAGAGAGAGAGAGAGAGAGAGAGAGAGAGAGAGAGAGAGAGAGAGAGAGAGAGAGAGAGAGAGAGAGAGAGAGAGAGAGAGAGAGAGAGAGAGAGAGAGAGAGAATACCCTGGATTCAGCACATTGTCAGGGAACAGGAGCAACAAATCAAAAGACATTGTTCCACATGGGGGTAATGTGGATCTCTCAGCCAATGACAAGCTTCCGCTATGTTCCACATGATGACAAAGTGCCGCCACTGCTCTGGATCATGCACGACACGTTCCCCCTGTCAGCACCTCTTATACTCATGACAAGCCAGCTGTGATTCTGGGTCTCATATTGTAACGGTCACTAGGCTGGGTTGGGGTGGGTGAGGTTATTGGGGCAGTATGTAGGATGGGGCCCAGGGTGGGGTGGTTGTGGCCAGGTCAGTGGGTGGCGCTGTTGGGGGCATTATGGAGGAGGGTCCCGAACAGCCCCTTAACCACGCACTGCTGGCTCTGATCCACCGCGCCTGTCTCCTCTCACACTTAAATAAACGCAGCAGCAGAACCCTGGGAAGAGCTGTGGCTGGGGGGCAGGCAGACGGGACGAGGAGGTGGTAGGGGGACGGTAGGGTAGGGGCAGACAATTTAAATGGTTGTGCCGCAGGGGGAAGATGTATGGCACCCAGCCGGCCCTGGCGGCGCAGCACGGCATGGTGGAGGGGAGCAGTATAAAACAGTGGTCCAGACTAATGATCCACAGCCTGATCGTTATGGCCCCCACAGAAAGGATTGGAGCGAGCTGCAGTCCCCAGGAAATCAATTCCCAGGAAGAGCCTGAGCCCTAGCTGTAAATCATGGAAGTACGGAATGGAGGAAGGGAAGGAGGGAAGAAAAGGAGCGAGGCGGTGGAATGAAAGAGGAAGATAGTGGATGGATGGAGGGGGTGGAGGGCTTAGGGGGTTGTGTGAGAAAATGAAAGAGAGAACACTCTTTTGATCATAAACCCTGAAGGCAAAACTACTTGTGGTCGTCCCCACCGAAGGTGTCCAATGATGTGGCTGTTCCAGCTCCCTGGCTGCCCCTCCCTACCCCTCCCTCAACCCCCCAGTCTCCCTGTGTGATGGGTCTGTAGGAGGCTACTATGGCATGGCGTGGTGCGGTAGGTTTTGGAGGGTGTTCTCAGATTGATTAATCTCCCTGGGCAGGGCCCCATCAATCCTAATACGGCTCTAATGAAATTGTTGGGTGTTGGGAGAGAGGCGGGGGTCATAAGTCACTTTAGAAACATATCATGATAAAGAAGGCATTGATCACGGGGACCAGAATGATGACAAATGCCGGAGCTCTCCAGGAAAACAGCCAAAGCAATAGAGGAGGGGAGGTGCTCAGATGCTATCAGTCAGGCACAGCACTCAGGCCTGGGATAAATCACACCACTATCTTAGGGAGAGACTTGGCTGCATTTATTTTATTGATTCTTCCAGTGGGTTTTTTTGTTATTCAGGTGGATGTTGAACCACGTATCTGCCTACTTAGAATATGGCTGAAGATTTTTAAGGTAAACAAACACATAGGGAGATGGGTGCTAAGATGGCTGACGGTGGAACTGTTTTTTGTGCCACACATTCTGATTGATACACACACACACACACACACTGAGACCATTGCGTTGACCATTAGTCAGGCCACTACTAAATTATGCATCTCCTCCTGTTTTTAGCCATGGTGGCTGGTGGCTGGCTGCTGCTGCTGCGGTGGCGGTGGTGGTACTGGCTGCGGCGATAACAAATGAAAGCAGTTCCTTTTTCCTCATTTTTTTCCTTTTTCCTCCCTCATCCTCACTTCATTATGCAGGCAGCCTCCTGACGGTATCTGACAGAATGTGCTATCTGCAACCCCCAGCTGCAGTCCCTCTCTCTATCGTCCAATTGCTGGCAGCTTAACCCTAATGATGCCTGCCTGCCTTGCCAGGGATGCATGGAGCAGGGTGGACATTTTCTGGATAGAGAGAGAGGCCCGGCATACCCTGCTGTTGATGCTGGCTCTGTATACCAGAGGGGTATAGTCAGTACTGTACTGGGTGGCAGGGGTTGGCATCACTGCAGCGTCAGTTAAAACAAATGCCAAAGCTGTAATATTGTAGTAAGGATATTTTGGGTAGCAGCGGTTGTGGCGGTGGCAGTGGTAGAAGTCTGTATTCAAACATGGAATAATTGACATAATGTAGTAGCATTAAACTACAAGTGGAATTGGTGTGCATCCAATGAGAATCTACAGTGTGTGTGTGTACAGTAGTTACATGAAGACCATTCTATAGTCCCATTCTCCTCTGTTGCTCTGTAGTGTTTATTCTTTATTTAGCCTTTATTTAAACAGTTGAGTCCGTTAAAAACAAATTCTTATTTCCAATGACAGCCTGGCAAAGTGAAGTGAATGTTGGCAGTGGGATGTGCTCACTTCTCTAGCAGCAGAGAAGCCTGAGTGTTTGTGTGTTTTGGCTCCACACAGCAGCGTTATTGTCCTCCTCATAAACACATTATGTACCTTAGCACAGCTCTTGGATCAGTCTCTGGAGAGGCCCCAGAGGGCCTTAAATTAGCTTAAGAAAAAACAAACCAACAAACAAGCGGCTTTAAGGGTGAAGCCTCAGAAAGCTGCAAGTCTGGAGCACCAGGCACGGTGCATAGCTAATTATATACAGTCGTGGTCAAAAGTTTTGACAATGACACAAGTATTGACTTCACAAAGTTTGCTGCTTCAGTGTTTTTAGATATTTTTGTCAGATGTTACTATGGTATACTGAATTATAATTACAAGCATTCCATAAGTGTCAAAGGCTTATATTGACAATTACATTAAGTTTATGCAAAGAGTCAATATTTGCAGTGTTGACCCTTCTTTTTCAAGACCTCTGCAATCTGCCCTGGCATGCTGTCAATTAACTTCTGGGCCCCATCCTGACTGATGGCAGCCCATTCTTGCATAATCAATGCTTGGAGTTTGTCAGAATTTGTGGGTTTTTGTTTATCCACCCGCCTCTTGAGGATTGACCACACGTTCTCAATGGGATTAAGGTCTGGGGACTTTCCTGGCCATGGACCCAAAATGTCGATGTTTTGTTCCCCGAGCCACTTAGTTATCACTTTTGCCTTACGGCAAGGTGCTCCATCATGCTGGAAAAGGCATTGTTCGTCACCAAACTGTTCTTGGATGGTTGGGAGAAGTTGCTCTCAGAGGATGTGTTGGTACCATTCTTTATTCATGGCTGTGTTCTTAGGCAAAATTGTTTGTGAGCCCACTCTCTTGGCTGAGAAGCAACCCCACACATGAATGGTCTCAGGATGCTTTACTGTTGGCATAACACAGGACTGATGGTAGCGCTCACCTTGTCTTCTCCGGACAAGGTGTTTTCCGGATGCCCCAAACAATCGGAAAGGGGATTCATCAGAGAAAATGACTTTACCCCAGTCCTCAGCAGTCCAATCCCTGTACCTTTTGCAGAATATCAGTCTGTCCCTGATGTTTTTCCTGGAGAGAAGTGGCTTCCTCGCTGCCCTTCTTGACACCAGGCCATCCTCCAAAAGTATTCGCCTCACTGTGCGTGCAGATGCACTCACACCTGCCTGCTGCCATTCCTGTGCAAGCTCTGCACTGGTGGTGCCCCGATCCCGCAGCTGAATCAACTTTAGGAGACGGTCTTGGCGCTTGCTGGACTTTCCTGGGCGCCCTGAAGCCTTCTTCACAACAATTGAACCTCTCTCCTTGAAGTTCTTGATGATCCGATAAATGGTTGATTTAGGTGCAATCTTACTAGCAGCAATATCCTTGCCTGTGAAGCCCTTTTTGTGCAAAGCAATGATGACGGCACGTGTTTCCTTGCAGGTAACCATGGTTAACAGAGGAAGAACAATGATTTCAAGCACCACCCTCCTTTTAAAGCTTCCAGTCTGTTATTCTAACTCAATCAGGATGACAGAGTGATCTCCAGCCTTGTCCTCGTCAACACTCTCAACTGAGTTAACGAGAGAATCACTGACATGATGGTAGCTGGTCCTTTTCATGGCAAAGAGGGACTTTGCAATTAATTGCAATTCATCTGATCACTCTTCATAACATTCTGGAGTATATGCAAATTGCCATCATAAAAACTGAGGTAGCAGACTTTGTGAAAATTAACATTTGCGTCATTCTCAAAACTTTTGACCACGACTGTAGGTTAATATCACAGGAGGATATGTATCTGGGTTAAGCTCCACTATGGAGAATTGGAAGGGAAGACACTGGTTGCCTCCAATATGGTATCCTATTCCCTATGTAGTGCACTACTTTTGACCAAAGCACTATATAGGGAATATAGGGTGCCATTTCAAGACTATCCTCTGAGTTGTGGACACTATCAATCAACAAAGACCATGCCAATATGTGACTCATTTCACTCACAACCGTAAGCTATTTTCTGTAATTAGCTCGCCATTACTGTAACTTGTAAATAATGATCTTGTTGTGAGTTTATTTCCCCTTAATAATAAATACAAATTAAAGTTAAGATGTTGTCAGCTATATGATATTGTCATTATTTGAACTGGCTAGCCAGCTAACTTCACATTAGCTAGCTAGCAAACAAGCTATAAACGAACCAAAACATTGTTTAGAAAGTTGCTTTTAGTTGCCTGGTTTGCTAGATTGACATATACTCAATTATTTTTTTAATGGATGGGTTTATTGATGTTAAAATACACCAGTTATGCTATTTTGGACCCCCAGGCTGCTGATGTCATGCAGCCTGTAGTTTTTGTGTTTATACTTTTTCATAACGATAATGAAAAGTTTGATGTCATAGCCGGCCGCGACCGGGAGACCAATGGGGCGGTGCGCAATTGGCCCAGCGTCGTCCAGGGTAGGGGAGGGAATGGCCGGCAGGGATGTAGCTCAGTTGAAAGAGCATGGAGTTTGCAACGCCAGGGTTGTGGGTTTGATTCCCACAGGGGGTATGAAAAAAAAATAATGTATGCATTAACTGTAAGTCGCTCTGGATAAGAGCGTCTGCTAAATGAAAAAAAATAAAATAAAAAAAATAATGTTGGACGACAATAGAATGTTCATGATGTCACAGCGACAACTGTCTACAGACATGTCGAGAGACGTAGTATAAACCAGCCTTTAGTCTTGAAATCTTTGGTTGTTTAGTACACTACCGTACTCACTCTGTTTAGCACATAGCCTCACATGTGAATCCTTAAAGAGATGGGTGGGGCTAAGGCTTAAGAGGGTGTGAACGATTCTGAATGAGTGCAGACAAAGAAGAGCTCTCCAGTAGGTGTACCAAAACATTCAAGGGCCATTTTCTCAAAAGTGGGGATAAAAATGTATCAACTTTTAAAGCAGAATTACTTTCCCATTGTTCCTCAACTGTAGTGTATGATATACAATTTTCTAGCTCTGAGCCTCAACTTTGATCAATGTAAAAAACACAATTCCAAATGTTACTACATAAGACTGAATCAAGCCGGTCAGTCACATATTATGAGGCAGGCAACAGAAGCTTTGTTGCTTTGTCACGCAATAATATATTTGTTCAGGTTGCGAATGAAGATGTGGAAGATAAGCATGACTTCCTGTCAAAATAAAGGTTGAATAAAATAAAATAGAGTATTCATAATTATTTCATATTCAAATAATGTCATCAGAGTTGTTATTTAGAGATGATCAGTGACTCACAATGCATACAGCGACACAATAAAACCTAAACAAACAAAACCGCCGCCATTGCTCCTCCTAAACTGTGTTTGTAGGCCTTTTTTAAACAGACTTATTATAGGCACATTCAATGGTAATAACCATGATGACAATAAAAATCATCATGCAAATAAACATACAGTAGTGTATTATTATCCTAAGTGGATAGCAGCAGCTAGATAGAGGAATATATTGGTTTGGTAGCATAATAGGAGTGAGATTCTCCAGTGACAGTCAGTAATGGCCCTTGTCTCTCTCAGTAACTGTCAGGTGTTCTGAGCCCGCCTCAGCCCAGACTGGAGTTGATGTTTTTTTAATGTCTGCTGTCTGCTTTTGATTCATACTCCCCGAGGTTTTAAAAAAAGCGGTAGATTGTTAGTGACAATCAGACGCTCTGGCCCTTTTGAGCAGGGGGTTTGATTTAATCGCCAGGCTGTCTGTCATTTGTTATTCCAGAGCGAGCAGTGTGGCTGTGTCTGCCTGCCTGCCTGGCTGGCCGTCCCCAGTTAGTGAGGCCTGGGCCTGATCAAGCAACGCCTCCCTATCAGCAGCAAGCAGCACTCCCTCCCTCCCCGACATCTCTTCCTCTCTCCCTCCTCTCGTTCTTAATTTTTTGGGGGGTTATATCTAAATCCTCAGTACAAATGCAGTGTTTCTCCTCTCCCAGTGGGGCCCATTACTGCCTGTGGGGCATTAAAAATCATTAATAGTGCTGTCAGAAAGAGCGATGGAGCAGGGAGAGGAGGAGGAGGGGGGGAGCAGCAGTGGTAGTGAGTTGCTTAGCTGCTCATAAATGGGAAATTAATACATCTGCTTCATTAATGCTGGCTCGTGTTTGATGTTTGTTAGCTGGCAACTTTAATGATGTAGGTTTGAGCCGACGGGGTGCTTGACTAAATTTGATTCCTCCAATTAAGTAGTCAGAGTTCTTTTCTTTCGGGAGAAAAAGGAAGAGGGGAGAGAGAAAAAAAAAAACACTCCCTAATTATGGTCTACAAACCTTCAGTTTTGTGGCTCTTGCTTTGCTTTTTTTCTGTCTCTATCAGTCTCTCTCTCTATATATCTTCCCTCTCTCCCGCCTCCTCTTCTGTCAGAGCTTGATTGCGGGGACACGTTCATCAGCCTTGGCCTTCGTAAAAGTTGTTTACCGTTCACTAATCAAGGGGAAATATTTTAATCAGCACCCGCCACTGTCTTAATCATTAACATTAGCAAGCCATGTATGTTAATTGCTATATAGAGCAAGGTGATGATAGTCAATCTTAAGTGCAAATGATGAAATTACCACCATCAAGGTTCCAGACATGAGCAAATGTATACTAATCAAAGCCTTGGATGCAGAGCTAGCTACCGTGAAGGAAACATGAAAGGTAGCTACTGTAGAAAGAGGCTTTTTGTTCCTGACGTTTTTCTTTACATAACATAGATAGACTAGGCAATGGGATTCGCTTTTAGCACTTGAAAAAGGTGTGAAAACATTGTCTGTGTTTTTGTAGCTAACAGTTACTTCTTAGCGTGAGATTTATTTTTAGATTTTCATACATTTCTGTTTTGCCGTTTAGAAATGAAAGCACTTTATGTATCTAGTCCCCCCATTTGAGGAAGTCATAAGTATTTGAACAAATTCACTGAAGTTCATTAAAGTAGTCAAAAGTTTTTGGTCCCATATTTCTGACTACATTAAGCTTGTGACTACAAACTCATTGCATGCATTTGCAGTTTGTTTCGGTTGTGTTTTGGGTTATGTTTTGCCCAATAGGAACTGAATCTCAAATCCAAAACGGTGTAGTATAGAGCCACATTTAAAATGTTAGCTTCACTGTCCAAATACATATGGAGGGGAGTGTATGCAATGCCAATGTGATCCTATAGTAATCATAGTAATGATTTGAGATGCAGATCACTTACAGTAGGAACTACATGGATAAAACCACTCCAGTCCAGTACTGTATGTTCTCCATATCGTAGAGGGCGATGGTACGATACAGGGAAGCAATCGGTCGCTCTTCCCTTTGACTCTCAGTGTAGATGGAAGATTAGACATTTGAACATGTATTATCGGTCTAGCTGAAATAGAATAGTAAATCAGCTCAGCTTACTGGTCCTCAGAAGAACTACTTATCTTCAAACAAGCTCATTCCATGCCTGCTAGGCCCAGACCAGCTTCATTTTATCCTCTCTCTCTCTCTCTCTCTCTCTCTCTCTCTCTCTCTCTCTCTCTCTCTCTCTCTCTCTCTCTCTCTCTCTCTCTCTCTCTCTCTCTCTCTCTCTCTCTCTCTCTCTCTCTCTCTCTCTCTCTCTCTCTCTCTCTCTCTCTCTCTCTCTCTCTCTCTCTCTCTCTCTCTCTCTCTCTCTCTCTCTCTCTCTCTCTCTCTCTCTCTCTCTCTCTCTCTCGGCGTGTGCCAGGACCTGCCTAACTCATTAGTGTGGGCTCCTTTATGAATGTTTTATCAGTGTTTTAATGGTGCTTTGATGTGATTGAGGGAAGGAATGCAAGCAGCAAAGAGACGGATGAGTGTGTCTGTGGAGCTGCCCTGAGCTTGGCCCTGTACACTCACCTACCTGGGATGCCAGTTTAACACTTAACTGCCGTTGACATTAGCTTACTTAGCACGGCTTCCTGGTCACCTGTGTGCATGCACACGCGTGCGTGTGTGCGTGTGCGTGCGTGCCAGCCAGAGTTTCCGTTAAGAAAATGTGGAGCCGAACATTTGACCGGCAGCATTTTAATTTACCGGACATTTGAGAAATTTACCGGACCCATATGCATTGGTTGCGTAACCTGATTAGGGCGTCCACCCACGGTGTTCAGAATGACAAAAATCATCTTAACAGAACATGCAACTCAAGGATGCAACGGAGTGTGTCCTTCTTACCGAATTCTGATGCGCACTTTAGAGATGTTAGAATAACTGTCCACATTTACTTTTCCTCAGCCAACAAATCAAATCAAATCAAATTTTATTTGCCACATGCGCCGAATACAACAGATGTGGACATTACAGTAAAATGCTTACTTACAAGCCCTTAACCAACAATGCATTTTTTATATATTTTTAAGTGTTAAGTAAAAAAAATTAAGCAAATAACTAAAGAGCAGCAGTAAAATAAAATAACAGTAGGGAGGCTATATACAGGGGGGTACCGGTGCAGAGTCAATGTGCGGGGGCACCGGCTAGTCGAGGTAATTTAGGTAATATGTACATGTGGGTAGAGTTAAAGTGACAATGCATAAATAATAAACAGAGTAGCAGCAGCGTAAAAGAGGGGATGGGGCTGGGGGGGCAGTGCAAATAGTCCGGGTAGCCATGATTAGCTGTTGAGGAGTCTTATGGCTTGGGGGTAGAAGCTGTTGAGAAGCCTTTTGGACCTAGACTTGGCGCTCCGGTACCGCTTGCTATGCGATAGCAGAGAGAACAGTATGACTAGGGTGGCTGGAGTCTTTGACAATTTTAAGGGCCTTCCTCTGACACCGCCTGGTATAGAGGTCCTGGATGGCAGGAAGCTTGGCCCCAGTGATGTACTGGGCCGTACGTACTACCCTCTGTAGTGCCTTGCGGTCGGAGGCCGAGCAGTTGCCATACCAGGCGGTGATGCAACCAGTCAGGATGCTCTCGATGGTGCAGCTGTAGAACTTTTTGAGGATCTGAGGACCCATGCCAAATCTTTTCAGTCTCCTAAGGGGGAATAGGCTTTGTCGTGCCCTCTTCACGACTGTCTTGGTGTGTTTGGACCATGATAGTTTGTTGGTGATGTGGACACCAAGGAACTTGAAGCTCTCAACCTGTTCCACTACAGCCCCGTCGATGAGAATGGGAGCATGCTCAGTCCTCTTTTTTTCCTGTAGTCCACAATCATCTCCTTTGTCTTGATCACGTTGAGGGAGAGGTTGTTATCCTGGCATCACACGGCCAGGTCTCTGACCTCCTCCCTATAGGCTGTCTCATCGTTGTCGGTGATCAGGCCTACCACTGTTGTGTCGTCAACAAACGTAATGATGGTGTTGGAGTCGTGCCTGGCCATGCAGTCATGGGTGAACAGGGAGTACAGGAGGGGACTGATCACGCACCCCTGAGTGGCCCCCGTGTTGAGGATCAGCGTGGCAGATGTGTTGTTACCTACCCTTACCACCTGGAAGTCCAGGATCCAGTTGCAGAGGGAGGTGTTTAGTCCCAGGATCCTTAGCTTAGTGATGAACTTTGAGGGCACTATGGTGTTGAATGCTGAGCTGTAGTGAATGAACAGCATTCTCATGTAGGTGTTCCTCTTGTCCAGGTGGGAAAGGGCAGTGGGAGTGCAATAGAGATTGCATCATCTGTGGATCTGTTGGGGCGTTATGCAAATTGGAGTGGGTCTAGGGTTTCTGGGATAATGGTGTTGATGTGAGCCATGACCAGCCTTTTTTCAAAGCACTTCATGGCTACAGACGTGAGTGCTACGGGTCGGTAGTCATTTAGGCAGGTTATCTTAGTGTCCTTAGGCACAGGGACTATGGTGGTCTGCTTGAAACATGTTGGTATTACAGACTCAGTCAGGGACATGTTGAAAATGTCAGTGAAGACACTTGCCAGTTGGTCAGCACATGCTCGGAGTACACGTCCTGGTAATCCGTCTGGCCCTGCGGCCTTGTGAATGTTGACCTGCTTAAAAGTCTTACTCACATCGGCTACGGAGAGTGTGATCACATAGTCATCCGGAACAGCTGGTGCTCTCATGCATGCTTCAGTGTTGCTTGCCTCGAAGCGAGCATAGAAGTGATTTAGCTCGTCTGGTAGGCTTGTGTCACTGGGCAGCTCGCAGCTGTGCTTCCCTTTGTAGTCTGTAATAGTTTTCAAGCCCTGCCACATCCAACGAGCGTCAGAGCCGGTGTAGTACGATTCAGTCCGGTATTGACTCTTTGCCTGTTTGATGGTTCGACAGAAGGCATAGCGGGATTTCTTATAAGTGTCCGGGTTAGAGTCCCGCTCCTTGAAAGCGGCAGCAATACCCTTTAGCTCAGTGCGGATGTTGCCTGTAATCCATGGCTTCTGGTTGGGGTATGTACGTACGGTCATTGTGGGGACGACGTCATCAATGCACTTATTGATGAAGCCCTTGACTGATGTGGTGTACTCCTCAATGCTATCTGAAGAATCCCGGAACATATTCCAGTCTGTGCTAGAAAAACAGTCCTGTAGCTTAGCATCTGTGTCATCTGACCACTTTTCTATTAACCGAGTCACTGGTACTTCCTGCTTTAGTTTTTGTTTATAAGCAGGAATCAGGAGGATAGAGTTATGGTCAGATTTGCCAAATGGAGGGCGAGGAAGAGCTTTGTATGCGTCTCTGTGTGTGGAGTAAAGGTGGTCTAGAGTTTTTTTTCCTCTGGTTGCACATTTAACATGCTGGTAGAAATTAGGTAGAGCGGATTTAAGTTTCCCTGCATTAAAGTCCCCGGCCACTAGGAGCACTGCCTCTGGATGAGCGTTTTCCTGTTTACTTATGGCCTTATACAACTCATTGAGTGCAATCTTAATGCCAGCATCGGTTTGTGGTGGTAGATAGACAGCTACGAAAATATAGATGAAAAGTCTCTTGATAAATAGTGTGGTCCACAGCTTATCATGCGGTACTCTACCTCAGGCGAGCAAACCTCGAGACTTCCTTAGTATTAGATTTTGTGCACCAGCTGTTGTTTACAAATATATACAGACTGTCACCCATTGTCTTACCAGAGTCAGCCGTTCTATCCTGCCGATGTAGCGTATATCCCGTCAGCTGTATGTTGTCCATGTCGTCGTTCAGCCACGACTCAGTGAAACATAAGATATTACAGTTTTTAATGTTCCGTTGGTAGGATTACCGTAATCTTAGGTCGTCCAAATTTGTTCTCAAATGATTGAACATTGGCTAATAGGATTGATGGAAGAGGCAGTTTACTCGCTCACCGTCGGATCCTTACAAGGCACCCCGACCTACGTCCACTATATCTCTGTCTCTTTCTCATGCGAATGACAGGGATTTGGGCCTTGTCGGGTGTCTGTAGGATATCCTTTTCGTCCGACTCATTGAAGAAAAAATATTCGTCCAATACGAGGTGAGTAATCGCTGTCCTGATATCCAGAAGCTGTTTTTGGTCATAAGAGACGGTGGCAGAAACATTATGTACAAAATAAATTACAAATAACGCGAAGAAACACACATAATAGTACAATTGGTTACAGGGCTGTAAAACGGCAGCCATCTTCTCCGGCGCCACTCAGACGAGTAACAAACAGCAAAATCACTAGCCTATGTCAATCTGCTATCCCCCATAGTAGAAAGGTTTACCTATTCTGTTGGTCAGCTTGTTGTTCTGTTTGAGAAAGAAATACCCTATTCCAAACAGACAGCTGTTGGAGGATAAATCCCAAATTCATACAACTAGTACATTAAACTTTTAACTTAAAATGTTGATAAACTATTATTTCTTCACATTATAAGCGCAGTAATGTTCACATGGCAGTAGGCTACATGCGAATGTGCAAGTGGTTTCATGTGACAGAGATGAAAATATCCGTTAGAAATGTAGAAAGATGGGAGAGCTAAAGATGCAACAACTAGCATGGGTTGCTAATATGACTAGGATTGTGCCATGTTTACCGGACAATGAAAGAAAGTTGATTTGAAAACCAATACAACATGAGAGAAATAGGCTACTTGTTTCAATGGCATATGGAAGTCTTAATAAAATAATAGCCTCCACGTTTATAGAAACGGATTTTGGCTAGGCTACTTTGAAGCAAGGTAAGACATGCCTCATAAAATAAAGTAAAACGTTCAGGTTTCACACAATTAAGTATATGTTTTCAAAATGCATACTGCCTCCAGCTCACATTGCAAAGTGGTGTGTGACCCGCTGAAGCCTGCTGTTGCCTATGCACTTGAATGGCGAATGGGAAGTGCGCTTCAATTACCAGTTGAGAAATAAAAATAGCACCTCTTTTTAATCATGGCCATCAAAACAGTTTTTAACCCGTGATTGCATTTAGAATTGTTACGCAATGATTGGGCTTATAAAAGCACGTTACACTCCAGCAGTAAGAGGAGCAATAGGCCTAGCAGCAGACTAGGCGCTCTATCTGTATGCTGTGCTCGTGTGATAAATGAGAATCATAACGGCTAATGAAAATACACACAGGACAATTTAATTCCAGTAAATTATGCAAATTAACCTATAGACCAATAAGCATTACCAGTCAAATGTAGGCTATTTACATCGACTGGTACTGTATTTCCATCAATTAATAGGCTAAAAGTCATTATTTTGCAATGGGATTTTTTTATTCTCCCGGACAATTGGCCAGCTGCAATTTTATTTATCGGCTTAAAGCCGGCTATTACCAGCCAACGGAAACCCTGGTGTGTGCATGCATATGTGCGTGCAGGCGGGCTTGCGTGCGTGCGTGTGTGTGTGTTTGCGTATTGTGTCTATGGAATGGATAGGGTCTGGCAGCTCTCGCTCTCTCTGTGTGACAGTAGCAGTGGGGTTGGGTATCAGGTCTACATGTAGATTACTTGTTCTGGCCGTCCTCACCCCGCTTGCCATCTGTCCATCTTCACAATGCCCCTGTGGGACTGTGATGTCACACAACAGCCCGTTGGCATCCCCCCGGTGCCCCTCCTGGCCCCTGCCGTTATAGAAACTGTTATAGTGTGTTAACATTACAGACGGACTGGGGCGATCAGTGGCAGTGTGTACAGTCACTGTACAGCTGGCTCTCGCCCTCAAACATTCAATAATTCACAGTGAACAATTGTCATACGCAGCTACTGTTCCATATAAATGTATGTGCCCAGTGCAGAGGGAAGTATGGAGCACAGAACTAGAACGAGATTCAATTTTTATGGTATGGAGGTAAGTGAGCTGAGTAGTACGGTGCACATTTTAGGACATACATGCATGTCGAACTTCTCGTGGATTTCCTAAAATGTGCACCTGAGTACTTCTCAGGTTCAGGCCTCAGGCTCTGCTGATCAGGGTAATAATACTGTAGCCGACTAAGCATCTTTATTCCTCCTTTCTTTTCCCTGATCCTTTTGCATACATAGCCGATCCATTCTATGGGTTGTATCTATAACAACAGGTGAAATCAAGTTGAATTCATGCTAATAAGATTTTCTAGCCCAATGATTTAAGCCTTTTTGCCTTTATAGTCCAAAAATAAAGCAATAGTCTTTCAAAAGGACCTGTCTTTGGTGTGGTAATATTAATGTTATAGTGATGAAATAGTGTAAGTTGGCCCCTCTATTACATTTTGATTACATCAACAAAACAAGCCAAGAATGTCTCCAAACCCTCAGGTAAACAAACAACACTGATTATAACAACATCAGGCTGTTAAATAGTCACCACTAGCCGGCCTCCGCCCAGTAACCTGCTCTGAACATAGTCACTGTTACTAGCCGGCTACCACCCGGCACTCAATCCTGCACTTTAGAGACTGCTGCCCTATGTGCATAGTCATTGAACACTGGTCACTTTAATAATGTTTACATGCTGTTTTACCCACTTCATATGTATTCTAGTCAAGGCTCATCCTATATAACTACTGCTGTACACACCTTTTCTATTCATATACTGTCCATAATGTCTATACACACCATCATATACAGTGAGGGAAAAAAGTATTTGATCCCCTGCTGATTTTGTACGTTTGCCCACTGACAAAGAAATGATCAGTCTATAATTTTAATGGTAGGTTTATTTGAACAGTGAGAGACAGAATAACAACAAAAAAATCCAGAAAAACGCATGTTAAAAATGTTATAAATTGATTTGCATTTTAATGAGGGAAATAAGTATTTGACCCCTCTGCAAAACATGATTTAGTACTTGGTGACAATCACAGAGGTCAGACATTTCTTGTAGTTGGCCACCAGGTTTGCACACATCTCAGGAGGGATTTTGTCCCACTCCTCTTTGCAGATCTTCTCAAGTCATTAAGGTTTCCCTCCACAGATTTTCTATGGGATTATGGTCTGGAGACTGGCTAAACCACTCCAGGACCTTAATGTGCCTCTTCTTGAGCCACTCCTTTGTTGCCTTGGCCGTGTGTTTTGGGTCATTGTCATGCTGGAATACCCATCCACGACCCATTTTCAATGCCCTGGCTGAGGGAAGGAGGTTCTCACCCAAGATTTGACGGTACATGGCCCCGTCCATCGTCCCTTTGATGCGGTGAAGTTGTCCTGTCCCCCAAAGCATAATGTTTCCACCTCCATGTTTGACGGTGGGGATGGTGTTATTGGGGTCATAGGCAGCATTCCTCCTCCTCCAAACACGGCGAGTTGAGTTGATGCCAAAGAGCTCGATTTTGGTCTCATCTGACCACAACACTTTCACCCAGTTCTCCTCTGAATCATTCAGATGTTCAATGGCAAACTTCAGACGGGCATGTATATGTGCTTTCTTGAGCAGGGGGACCATGCAGGCGCTGCAGGATTTCAGTCCTTCACGGCGTAGTGTGTTACCAATTGTTTTCTTGGTGACTATGGTCCCAGCTGCCTTGAGATCATTGACATGATCCTCCCGTGTAGTTCTGGGCTGATTCTTCACCGTTCTCATGATCATTGCAACTCCACGAGGTGAGATCTTGCATGGAGCCCCAGGCCGAGGGAGATTGACAGTTCTTTTGTGTTTCTTCCATTTGCGAATAATCACACCAACTGTTGTCACCTTCTCACCAAGCTGCTTGGCGATGGTCTTGTAGCCCATTCCAGCCTTGTGTAGGTCTACAATCTTGTCACTGACATCCTTGAAGAGCTCTTTGGTCTTGGCCATGGTGGAGAGTTTGGAATCTGATTGATTGATTGCTTCTGCGGACAAGTGTCTTTTATACAGGTAACAAACTGAGATTAGGAGCACTCCCTTTAAGAGTGTGCTCCTAATCTCAGCTCGTTACCTGTATAAAAGACACCTGGGAGCCAGAAATCTTTCTGATTGAGAGGGGGTCAAATGCTTATTTCCTTCATTAAAATGCAAATCAATTTATAACATATTTGACATGTGTTTTTCTGGATTTTTTTGTTGTTATTCTGTCTCTCACTGTTCAAATAAACCTACCATTAAAATTATAGACTGATCATTTCTTTGTCAGTGGGCAAACGTACAAAACCAGCATGGGATCAAATACTTTTTTCCCTCACTGTACATACTGTACGTTCTGATATTTCTTAATTGTATTGTTTTGTATTGTTAGGTATTACTGCACTGTTGGAGATAGAAACATAAGCATTTCACTGCACCTGCGATAACATCTGCAAAATATATGTATGCGACCAAGAACATTTTATTTTATTTATTTCAGAGATGGACACATATTTTAAACATCTGTAACATATTAGACAAATCAAGTGATTGTTCGTGGGTATGAGAGGACATGTTGAAACCCAGGGAGGGAATAAACTGTGTGTGGCGTGTAGCAAATGCATACCCCACATGCATAGCTGATGCAAATTAGTATGACTTTAAAATGTTAATGTGAACAAAGTGAGAGCTGCTGGGCTCACTGGCAGACACATTGAAGGAGAAAGAGAGCGAGAGAGAGCGAGAGAGAGAGCGAGAGAGAGAGCGAGAGAGAGAGAGAGAGCAAGAGAGAGAGCGAGAGAGAGAGAGAGCGAGAGAGAGAGAGAGAGAGAGAGAGAGGAAAACGAAAGCAGCTCACAACTAACTCCGATCACAGATGCTTCTTTCTGCTGTTTTCAAAAGGAAGAAGCGTAGCAGGCCTTGAGCACTTCTACTTACCACAAACACAAACAAGCTTTTTTCCTGCTCGCTTTGAAATGAACGGGGAGTTAGGATCAGCTCTGGATAAAAGGTTCAACACACAGGAAAGCAGAGGACATTTTATTTGTTTACCGATCGCTCCTCGGGCCTCAGGCAATAGCTAGCTATTCGTCTCCTGTCCCCTTACCCGTCCCTGTCCTCCCGGGTCGGCGGCGCCTACAGACGCAGCAGCACATTCCCTCCCACCATGCAGCACTGTGTGCCATGCTACGCTGCCATCAGCTAGGACCTGTTGGCTTGTTTGTTTTCCCAAGCAAACAGCAGATCACTTCTTTCCTGTTCTTGCTTTTTACCATATGCCACTGCCTGGTGTATCAGAGCGAGGCATGTATATTAATGAAGTTAATCAAAGACACGCACACACACATCTGCCACCAGGGGAATTTAGGAAAACTATCACGCCATTAGTCGATTCACCCCCCCCCCCCCCCCCCCCACACACACACACACATACATACACATCATCGCCACCTCTTGCTAAGTGACGCACCTCTCATCAGTGGAGCATTTCTTTTTCCACCATACTCTTGTTCTGTAGCCTACAAATGTGTCTACTGAAACAAACAGGCCCAGTTTTAGTTAATGCATGTAGGCCTATTTATTTGTTAGTTGTGTGATTCTCAATGACCATTTTGCTCCCTACAAACTGTCTGCTAAATACCATACTTGGAGTGCACTAGACACAATGGAGCCAATGTAATAGTCTCATAAGTAACACCTAAATTAGTAACAAATAGCAAATATAAGTAGCAAATATAAACTGTTATGCCTACAATTAGGGATCTTCGGACCCAACCAACAGTGTTCTGCAGCCTTAAATCATAGACAGCTGGGTTACTGTCTGAACACATGTTACACAAATGATTGTTTGTACAGTAAATGAAAAAATGTATCAATCCAAAAAAAGAAACAAAATACACTGAGTGTACAAAACATTAAGAACACCTTCCTAATATTGAGTTGCACACCATTTTGCCCTCAGAACAGCCTCAATTTGTCGGGGCATAGACTCTGCAATGTTGTCTCCAATGCGTCCCACAGTTGTGTTAAGTTGGCTGGATGTCCTTTGGGTGGTGGACCATTCTTGACACACAAAGGAAACGGTTGAGCATGAAAAACCCAGCAGCGTTGCAGTTCTTGACACACTCAAACCGGTGCGCCTGGCATCAAACCGGTGCGCCTGGCATCTACTACCATACCCCGTTCAAAGGCACTTAAACCTTTTGTCTTGCCCATTCACCCTCTGAATGGCACACATACACAATCCATGTCTCAATTGTCTCAAGGCTTAAAAATCCCTCTTTAAGCTGTCTCCTCCCTGATTGAAGTGGATTTAACAAGTGGCTCAATAAGGTATCATAGCTATCACCTGGATTCACTTGGTCAGTCTATGTTTTGTACACTCAGTGTATGTGTTAACCCTGAAGATGCCCCCCAGAGCCCATGACTATAGTAGCAGTGAGAGTAATGCTAGTCCACCAGATACCACCAGCACAGCTAAATAATACATCCACTGCAGATGGCAGACTGCCTGCCCTGTTTGTTGATAGGCTGCTAATGTCCTCCGAGCCCTTCAGGTGTTTACTGTGCTCCTGAACGATCCAAAATGGAGGTCTGGTCTCTCAGAGCCATGCTGTGAACTCATCACTGTGTGACGAGACTGGAGAACAGCACAGCACATCCCTGCTTCGGGTTGCTAGTAAACACAGTTGGTCAGTTGGTACAGTATTCCATTGATTGGTTGATTTGGAACAACTGAAGCCAGTCATTTTCATGGATCTTTTAATTAATTGACTGTGTGATGATACAGTATATGAGAGGTGGCACAAAATAGGGCTGTTCAGTAATCCCAACACTATTTTAATACCAACAGTAGCTCTGAATCTGGATTTGGATCCCTAGAAATATATACTCAGCAAAAAAAGAAACGTCCCTTTTTCAGGACCCTGTCTTTCAAAGATAGTTCGTAAAAATCAAAATAACTTCACAGATATTCATTGTAAAGGGTTTAAACACTGTTTCCCATGCTTGTTCAATGAACCATAAACAATTAATGAACATGCACCTGTGGAACAGTCTTTAAGACACTAACAGCTTACAGACGGTAGGCAATTAAGGTCACAGTTATGAAAACTTAGGACACTAAAGAGGCCTTTCTACTGACTCTGAAAAACACCAAAATAAAGGTCCCTGCTCATCTGCGTGAACGTGCCTTAGGCATGCTGCAAGGAGGCATGAGGACTGCAGATGTGGCCAGGGCAATAAATTGCAATGTCCGTACTGTGAGACACCTAAGACAGCGCTTCAGGGAGACAGGACAGACAGCTGATCGTCCTCGCAGTGGCAGACCACGTGTAACAACACCTGCACAGGATCGGTACATCCGAACATCACACCTGCGGGACAGGTACAGGATGGCAACAACAACTGCCCGAGTTACAACAGGAACGCACAATCCCTCCATCAGTGCTCAGACTGTCCGCAATAGGCTGAGAGAGGCTGGACTGATGGCTTGTAGGCCTGTTGTAAGGCAGGTCCTCACCAGACATCACCGGCAACAACGTCGCCTATGGGCACAAACCCACCGTCGCTGGACCAGACAGGACTGGCAAAAAGTGCTCTTCACTGACAAGTCGCAGTTTAGTCTCACCAGGGCTGATGGTCGGATTCGCGTTTATCGTCGAAGGAATGAGCGTTACACCGAGGCCTGTACTCTGGAGCGGGATCAATTTGGAGGTGGAGGTCCGTCATGGTCTGGGGCGGTGTGTCACAGCATCATCGGACTGAGCTTGTTGTTATTGCAGGCAATCTCAACGCTGTGCGTTACAGGGAAGACATCCTCCTCCCTCATGTGGTACCCTTCCTGCAGGCTCATCCTGACATGACCCTCCAGCTTGACAATGCCACCAGCCATACTGCTCGTTCTGTGAATGATTTCCTGCAAGACAGGAATGTCAGTGTTCTGCCATGGCCAGCGAAGAGCCCGGATCTCAATCCCATTGAGTACGTCTGGGACCTGTTGGATCGGAGGGCGAGGGCTATGGCCATTCCCCCCAGAAATGTCTGGGAACTTGCAGGTGCCTTGGTGGAAGAGTTGGGTAACATCTCACAGCAAGAACTGGCAAATCTGGTGCAGTCCATGAGGAGGAGATGCACTGTAGTACTTAATGCAGCTGGTGGCCACACCAGATACTGACTGTTACTTTTGATTTGACCCCCCCTTTTGTTCAGGGACACATGATTCAATTTATGTTAGTCACATGTCTGTGGAACTTGTTCAGTTTATGTCTCAGTTGTTGAATCTTGTTATGTTCATACAAATATTTACGCGTGTTAGGTTTGCTGAAAATAAACGCAGTTGACAGTGAGAGGACGTTTCTAAGTATAAGCAGGCATTATTTGTTTACAGTAGCAAGGAGGCTAAGCCTGAGATTCTTGTCATTAATGTTATTATAATCCTAATGAGATTATGCGGCTACTACCTTTGCTGCTCTACACTGTTTACAATATGCTTTTTGTTTTAACACATACCATACATAAACCCTAATCCCAATATACAGGATTAGCCTGTTTATCCTGGTTTTGACTGATCCGTGTTTCATCCACATTCAGTATGTGTATCTAAAGAGTTAATTTATCATCCAGGATACGCTCATAATTCAATAAAATGTGATACAGAGGGAGAAAGAAGGGTTTTTGAGACTCAATTTCACTCATAACACAATATAAATGTTATGATATGAATTTGACTTTGTGGCTATTGAAAGCTCTCTTTGCCTTCAAGGAAACGTGGAGGGTGTCCTGAATTAGCAATTAAAACTATTAATACTATTATTATTATTATAATACTATTATTATTAAATTAAACAAGAGGATTATGTTTTTTTAATAACTTTCTGATTAAAATAAACTATTCAGCTCTATCATGCTGTGAGTCATTATCATTGGAGAGACTGCGTCTGTTGATGTATTGGTACTTAGCACATCATTAAACTCAGGGATTTGAGGAAGAAACTTCATTTGATCGTTGGACCTGTCACTCAACATGTGACAGAACAACAAATGCAAACAGACAAAGCTGTCCTCATCAACGGTTCATGGTTAGATGTAACTGAGGACATATTCCCCTAACGCAGTGCCCTGTCTCTAGTCTAGCTACTTTAATATGCGCCTGTCTGTACGTGGGCTGTTTTGTTTGGGGTTGTTTTGTTTTCATGTCGCAACCAGCTGTTTTTTCAGAGGTATTTGCAGAGGCTTTCCTGTCCTGTCTCTTCCAATAAAGACTGCAGACAGGCAGTGATTCCTGGGGTTGTTTGTGGGCCTCCGCCGCGGTGTGGAGTGTTGGGCGGGCGGCACCATGCATCATTTAGGCTGCTTTGTACATGCCTACAAGAGTGTCTGTCGGTTGGGCTGGGGGGGTACACTAACACCAGACAATCTGGCAGGACTTAACCTCACTCCCGGGCGGATGTGTAGGAACATGAGAGGTAGACTGAGTGCGCTCCACTTTACTCAGGCGTTCTCAAGGCCACCTACCTCCCGGGTCCTAGCGGGTGGATGACTCAACAGGAGTTGTCAGGTGTTGAGGTGTTGCCAGGAGCAGAATTTACCGTTCCAAAAAAGCCTGATCTGTTCCCATTCCACAGTACTTCAGACAGCAGGATGTGCTAAGAGCAGCACTCTGCTCTAGCTGAAGGCTATATCCTCTGATGGTACTTCACTAAAGCAGAGTCTGGTGCTAACAACTATCCCCTACTACTCGCTGTATTCCCTTGTCTGGGAGGCCTGTTGTCTGACCTTGTGTTGTGTTTGCAATTTGTGATTGCTATTGAAGTTCAAAACTTGTCGTAGCAGTAGCATGACGTCAAGAACTGAGTTATGTTGTGCCGTGGTTAATGTTGCTCACACGCACACACTCACACACACATACACAATATGCTGCCATTCTGATATGCCCTAGTATCCCAACGGCTGTGCCTACTTGGCCACGCATTCCCCATAGAGCTCAGTGCACTTGAAGGGCTGACAGGCGACTATGTCATCTGTCAGAGGGAGATAGATAGCACTATCACTCACCCCTCCTCCCCTCCCTCCTCATCCCCTCTTCCAGACCCTATACCTCACACTGCCTATCTCACTGTCACCCGTCCACATGCCCTGCCTCGTGCCAGACCACAAGATGAATCACAGGGGTTCACAGGTCAAGATGACCCAGTCCAGTAGAACTGTATGACACCCCCTCTCTGTCACGGCCCCCATGGCACTTTGGTCTGAACCACATTAACAGCATTGACCCTGGGCTTATAAAAACACAACATAGAGGGATAAGAGAGTGGCATTGTCTGGCTCAGTAACTGTTATTCGATTTCAGATTGAAATGGTTACTTCTAATACAGTAGCTCCCCTGTTACATTTGACATTTTAGTCATGTAGAAGACGCTCTTATCCAGAGCGACTTACAGGAGCAATTAGGGTTAAGTGCCTTGCTCAAGGGCACATCGGCAGATTTTCCACCTAGTCGGCTCCGTGATTCAAACCAGCAACCTTTTGGTTACTGGCCCAACTGGCCCTCTTAACTGCTAGGCAACCTGCTGCCCACAGCTTGAATATTAAAGCTTAAATATTTTTATCAGCTTAGGCACTGTTGATAAAGTTGTCCACACTAGTTGTATTGCCATAACAACAAATACTTTATTTATATTTGCTTTGAATTTTGAATAATTTATGTGATATGTGCCAAAGTGCTTGAGTCCAATGCCAAATACTGTTTTACAGCCTGTGCTATTAGCATTATCATCATCATTATTGTTTCTCTCTTTAGGCCTTTCTAGTAGTCAGCTAAGCCACTTTAAACAACACAGATGGTGCTCTCTAGTGGCATTCAAACTGCCCCTCCCTTGCCCCCCTGTTTGACAGGCTGAGGGGAACAGACAATAACCACGCGCCAGCTTATGCCTGATCCATGGGTTTGACCCTTGCACCCTGACCACATTGTTATTGCCTGTTTACATTGTGCAAATTACCAAATGTTTTCAGAGGCCCCTTCCTCGCTAGCAGTCTCCCACAGAATATCTCTCCCGACACCACTCCACCCCTCCCTCCATCCCTCCATCCATCCTTTTCAACCTCCCCCTGACCCATTCTGTAATACCTACATGTTTCAAGCACACCACCATAGTCCCTGTGCCCAAGAACACCAAGGTAACCTGTCTAAATGACTTTTGCCCCGTAGCACTCACATCTGAAGCCATGAAATGCTTTGAAAGGCTGGTCATGGCACACATCAACAACATCATCCCAGACACCCTGGACCCACTCTAATTCGCATACCGCCCCAACAGATCCACAGATGACTCAATCTCTATTGCACTCCACATTGCCCTCTCCCACATGGACAAGAGGAATACCTACATGAGAATGCTGTTCATTGACTACAGCTCAGCATTCAACACCATAGTGCCCTCCAAGCTCATCTCTAAGCTAAGGACCCTGGGACTGAACATCTCCCTCTGCAACTGGATCCTGGACTTCCTGACTGGCCGCCCCCAGGTGGTGAGGTTAGGCAACAACACATCACGCTGACCATCAACACGGGGGCACCTCAGGGGTGCGTGCTTTGTCCCCTCCTGTACTCCCTGTTCACCCGCAACTGCGTGGCCGCGCACGACTCCAACACCATCATTACGTTTGCTGACGACACAACTGTAGTTGGCCTGATCACCGACGACAATGAGACAGCCTATAGGGAGGAGGTCAGTGACCTGGCAGTGTGGTGCCAGGACAACAATCTCTCCCTCAACGTCAGCAAGACAAACGAGCTGATCATGGACTACAGGAAATGGAGGGCCCTGCACACCCACAATCCACACTGCCCGGTCACTGACCTCCTCCCTAAAGCCTTCCCACTCTTTTTGGAAGGCCTTCCACAAGATGTTGGGACATTGCTGCAGGGACTTGTTCCATTCAGCCACAAGAGCATTAGTGAGGTTGGGCACTGATGTTGGGCGATTAGGCCTGGCTCGCAGTCAGCGTTCCAATTCATCCCTAAGGTGTTCGATGGGGTTGAGGTCAGGGCTCTATGCAGGCCAGTCAAGTTCTTCCACACCGATCTCGAAAAAACATTTCTGTATGGACCTCGCTTTTTGCACAGGGGCATTGTCATGCTGAAACCGGAAAGGCCCTTCCCCAAACTGTTGCCACAAAATAGGAAGCACAGACTCGTCTAGAATGTCATTATATGCTGTAGCGTTAAGATTTCCCTTCACTGGAAGTAAGGGGCCTAGCCCGAAACATGAAAAACAGCCCAAGACCATTATTCCTCCTCTACCAAACTTTACAGTTGGCACTATGCATTCGGGCAGGTAGCATTCTCCTGGCATCCGCCAAACCGAGATTCGTCCATCGGACTGCCAGATGGTTAAGCATGATTAATCACTTCAGAGATCGCGTTTCCACTGCTCCAGAGTCCAATGGCGGCGAGCTTTACACCACTCCAGCCGATGCATGGCATTGCGCATGGTGATCTTAGGCTTGCTGCTCGGCCATTGAAACCCATTTCATGAAGCTCCCGACGAACAGTTATTATGCTGACGTTGCTTCCAGAGGCAGTTTGGAACTTGGTAATGAGAGTTGCAACCGAGGACAGACGATTTTTACGCGCTACACGCTTTAGCACTCGGTCCCAGTCTGTGAGCTTGTGTGGCCTACCACTTCGCGGCTGAGCCGTTGTTGCTCCTAGACGTTTCCACTTCACAATAACAGCACTTACAGTTGACCGGGGCAGCTCTAGCAGGGCAGAAATTTTATGAACTGACTTGATGGAAAGGTGGCATCCTATGACAGTGCCACGTTGAAAGTCACTGAGCTCTTCAGTAAGGCCATTCTACAGCCAATGTTTATCTATAGAGATTGCGTGGCTGTGTGCTCGATTTTATACACCTGTCATTAACGGGTGTGGCTGAAATAGCCGAATCCACTAATTTGAAGGGGTGTTCACATACTTTTGGCATTGTAGTGTATCTACCTCAATTACCTCGTACCCCTGCACAT